>NC_133329.1:179419782-179720782 GCF_042186555.1 Aquarana catesbeiana
CTATCTATCTATCTATCTATCTATCTATCTATCTATCTATCTATCTATCTATCTATCTCTCTCTCTCTCTCTCTCTCTCTCTTTATCTATCTATTTATCTATAGATATCTATAGATATCTATAGATATACAGATATATATATATATATATCTATATATATATAGATATCTATATATATATAGATATCTATATATATATAGATATATATATATGGCACGATGTTTAAAGGATTTTTTCATTTTCATTGTTGCACTTTAAGCATCAATAAAATCACTGCTCCCGAAAATATGATTGGTGAAAAAAAAAATTAATTGATACATGTCACACAGGGCAGTACCCAGATACCCATACCCCTTTTATGGCCAATTACTTGCATATAAGCCTTCAAAATGGGCACTTTTGATTTTTCCTGTTCAGCTCCCATAGACTTCAATGGGGTTCGCTGTTCGGGTTAGAACATTTCCCCTATTTGGAAGTTCTGCTGTGAACCAAACAGGGGGGTGTTCAGCCGATCCCTAATATATATGTTAAACTTTTTTTCCTAAACAATATAATGTGCTGCCTTTGGAATGTATACTCATTTAAATGATGTTACCAGATCTCCGTAAACTTACAGATATATATTAGAAATATCACATTACCACGCCTGGACTATGAGTAAATGGGCATTCTTACAACAGATCATTTATGAGAATAATTCAGTATAAGAATGATTCAGAACTAATATATCTGCTCTATGATGACATTTGGTTAATTCCTGATCAAACAAGGAAGGTAAATTTGTATCTACCTCAACCAATGGAAAGAAGTTACACCTTCTGGGCTAGGCTTATTATAATTTTTATGAGCCTACTGTCCAGAACAGTATATAGGATCAAGATAGAAAGCCATTAGGAAACTTCATACACTCCAGACAATTCACACACCATTCATACACTTCATATATCTGAACACTTCTCATCAACTTACTCTGATCACACACTTCTTGTCCCGCCTCCTACTCTGAAACGTTAAGGAGATAAGGACATAAAACGCAAGCTCCTTCTTAACCTGCCACCATTTTGGAAAAGCCAGCCATCTTAAGGATTCTGGTAATGACCATTGTGAGCCAGCAGCCATTTAGGAAGTGTAAATATGATTGATTGATTTTGTCATTGATTATTTGAATACTGACTATTGAGTGCTCCTGATATTTAAATCATTATTCCCCAGTTGTAACAACCATCGTAGATTTTTCTTCAACTTTTAACTTCTTTAACTTTATATTTTTGTTTTTCTAAACTTTATCATGTTGCTATATACGTGCTATATTAGCGTACCAGTTTTACGTGGTTTTGACTCTCACTCTAACTGCAGAGGAGTAATTGTTGGCTATGCAAATCACAGAAATTTTGTCTGATAATTAACTTTATATTATATGTTTTTTATATTTACAGGGAGAAATAAATTATTTCATTTGTTCCATATTGCTGAGCAAATAAATTTTGTATTTTATGTAAGATTTTGTTTTGTTTTTATGTCACCTATATCTAACTATTTATTGCGAATACATGTCTTGTGAATAAATATAAATACAGACTAAATAGAGAATATATCTATTTATTCACAAGAAATTTATTCACAATTGATTAATGTGTGCTTTTAAAAATAAATTTTATTGATAAAGGAACTTGTTATAATTATCTTTCGGGAAATTATTCTCAAACGTATAGCGCATAACAGATCAAAAGGTCATAAAGGTTTTTACCATGACAGCAGTCCACAATTGGAGGCGGTAAGTTTGCAAACAACAAAGTGTGGTCACAAGTAATGACTGACCAGCTAGTTTTATCCTTATTCACTGGACACATGGTGGTATGCGATGACATTAAAAAAAAAAAAAATCAAATGGTTGCCAAGAGTCAATTTTTGTTTGGGGGCCACAATTTCATCTTTGGTCATTTGAGTTAACACTCTGTGGGTGTTCTAGGAGGATTCCCTCTAGGCAAAACTTTACATAATTTCTTCATGGCTCTTTGTGTCATGACTTCATTAGTGGGGTTGTAATCTTTAATTCTCAACATTTGGGCTAGTGTAATCTCCCTAGTTCGAGAAGAAGGATGGAGACTTTGAGCATCCAACAATGTATTTCAATGTATTTGTGTGTTTGCTATACAGGAGGGTCACTAGGAACACTTTCTCTGGCGAAGTTTCTTTATAGATGTTTAGCTTGAGAAAGTTCCAATCTGTATACCACCCATTAAAGTGTTTTTTATGGGCACAATGAATGAGTCATCTGGCTTATAACTGATGTAAGTTCAGCCTTTATCTCTGTTGTTTAAACTAGAGCATAAATATATTTGTAAGCAAATGTTAGAGCCTATCGCCATGCCCAATGTTTGTGCAAAAGGATTTATCCAAAGATTTAAAGTAATTTAAGTATCATTCAACGTAAGTCTAATATGAAATTTACATGTGGAGAAACATGTTGTGGTTCATCTAGAGCTTGTTGAACTTCATCCAGTCCTTTGGATGAGGTAATAACATATGCAAAATGTTACATCTAAAGTAATTTAGATGCATTTGGGTAGAAGCAGGCTCAGCTGCAAAAGTGTATACATTATAATATTTCTTTTAGATATAATGGCATATGTATTACCATTGTCTGTAAGTAGGAATCAACATACATAGCCAAATGCTGTAGTAGAGACTCAAGGGCTGAGATGATTTGAATGCCTGGTGGCCTGCTTGATTTTTATGTATTTTAAGTAGGGGTATAAATAATAGCACTCTGGGATGGTTAACAGTAAAGTATTTAATTTCATCCTGTGAGATCCATCCACCAAGGCAGGCATTTGATTAAATCTTATGAACAATTTTTTTTTTATATATTAATTAATGGAGTCACTTGGCAGACAGGTATATGTACTGTATGTATGCTGGAAAGTTGTGCAAGAAATTATTTCAGCGGTATGATTTAGCCAAATGATAATGACATCCCCCTTGTCCACAGGGTTGGAAATATTCATCTTGCCTCCAGGCAGATTCCTAACCACTGCCCATTTAGAGAAATTGTTGTATATGTGCTGCTGCATAGCATTGGAAAGCTGGTATAATATTGTGCATTTTGAAGAAGCATAATAAAGTAGCCTCAGATGTATTCTTGGGCTTTAGTGTAGGGTCAAAGCCCTCATGAAGGGAATTTGTATACTTAAGCTGAACATTTTTTTGTCTAGTTTTGATCCTTCTTTTTCTGTATTTTCTGATACTCCTCTGGGTCATGCGCCTCCAGAACGATGGGAGTGGGGGGTGTTGGTCCAAGGAAAAATTAAGTCTTTTAGGATATTTCCCAGAGCTAATATCTATCATCTGCACAATAAGAAGTATCCCTTGGCAACAGGGTGTCAAAAGGCTATCAACGGAGTCTAGATCAAATGTGCAACCATACAAACCGTTGTTGGAATATTTTTCTCTGGCTTTGCTTACATAGTTACATAGTTTCAGGTTGAAAAAAGTCCATCTAGTTCAACCAATAAAAAAAAAAATAACCATACAATCCCATGTACACAATCCTATACCCACAATTAATCCAGAGGAAGCCAACAACCCCCAGAAAAGCATGATCCAATTTGCTACAGCAGGGGAAAAAATTCCCTCCTGAAACCCCCGAGAGGCAGACGGAAATTCCCTGGATCAATTTTCCCTTTAAATGTTAATATTCAGTATATTATGTACATTTAGGAAAGAATCCAGGCCTTTTTTAAAGCAATCTACTGAGCTGGTCAGAACCACCTCTGGAGGGAGTCTTTCCATAGTCTCTATTCCTCTAGATGTAAAGAGTGCCCCCTTGTCCTCTGTGTTGACCTTAAAGTGAATAGCTCAGCAGGTCACTATATGGACTCCTTATGTATTTGTACATGTTGACCATATCCACCCTTATTCTCCTCCTCTTAAGAGAAAATAAATCCAGTTCCTCTAATCTTTCCTCATAGCTGAGCTCCTCCATGCCTCTTATCAGTTTGGTTGCCCTTATCTGCACTTTCTCTAGTTCCCTGATATCCTTTTTGAGAACTGGTGCCCAAAACTGAACTCCATATTCCAGATGAGGTCCTACTAATGACTTGTACAGGGACAAAATTATCTCTCTCTCTCTCTGGAGTCCATACCTCTCTTAATTACAAGTGTAAACCGCAGCTTGGCATTGTATGCTATTATTAAGCTTATGATCTACCAAAACCCCCAGATCCTTCTTCACTATGGATTCCCATAGTTGTACTCCCCCACATGGGGGGGCGGGATCTGGGGGGCTTCCAGATTCAGATAAGCTACCCGCCTGCAGACCCGCACAACCACTGGGCCAGGGTTGTGGGGAGGAGGACCCCAAAGCACCCTCTCCATGTTTGAGGGCAAGCGGCCTGGTATGGTTCAGGAGGTGGGGGCACTCGCTCCTCCCCCCATCCTGGCCTCCTCCCCTTAAAATCTATACCAGACCCAAAGGGCCTGGTATGGACTCGGGGGGGCCATGTAGTTTTTTTTCTTAATTCTGTCATAGCGTTCCCCTTAACCACTTCAATACACTATATTATATACTGTACACTGCAAAATATACCCTGCACTGTACTGACTGCACTATATACTCTGAACTTCAGTATATATACACTATACTAACTGCATTGCATACTCTGCAGAAAAATTGGGCCTTAGGTGTTGGGGGTGCCAGAACACTGTAACCCCTTACAGTTACTCTTGTTGGGCACAGGAACGGGCCCTGCTGTTAAATATTATTTAAAAAATTGTAATTACATGCTCCAGTCAAACAAGTGCAGAAAAATTGGGCCTTGGGTGTTGGTGGTGCCAGAACACTGTAACCCCTCACAGTTACTCTTGTTGGGCACAAGAATGGGCCCTGCTGTTAAAAATTAGTTCAAAAATTGTAATTACATGCCCCAGTCAAACTGGTACAGAAATATTGGGCCTTGGGTGTTGGTGGTGCCCTAAACCAAAAATATTGTTGGAAGCTAGCATCATCAAGATTCTGGAGGAACAGGATAATCAGCAGAGGCAGTCTTCAAGGGATCCCAGATCCCTAGCAAATTCAATCAGTTACATCAGGAATTTGATAGCTGCTGATCCAGGACTGATTCATTTGTATAAATGTGAGCCTATTAACAGTGTCTGTGGACAGGTGCACCCTTTGATCCATTACAAACCCTCCAGCAGCACTGAATGTGCGTTCAGAAAGCACGATGGATGCAGGACAGGCCAGTAGCTCGATTGCATATTGAGCAAATTCTGGCCAGTGGTCCATCCTTAAGACCCAATAACCCAGTGGATGCTCTGTTGGAAAGGTCTCCAAGTCTGCTCTTGCCCCTAGATATTCCTGCATTATATAATGCAGACACTGGCGATGGTTGCTTAAACCCACCAGTCCTTGGCAAAAAAGGCATCGGTCAGCCGGCCACCTTCTCCACTGCTCTTCCTCTGACTGAATGAAGCCTCAGAAACACGTTGTCCAGTACCAGGAAGTGGTAACCTTCCAGGGTCTCAAAAGGCATTACACAAAATTTTCTTTAAGGCCCCCTGAAGATGTTTCATCCTCTGTGAAGGCAGGATGAGTTCTGCAACTTTACCCTTGTAACGTGGATCAAAAAGGGTTGCCAGCCAGTAACAATCCCTCTCCTTGATACCACGAATCCCAGGGTCCTTTGGCAGGCTTTGCAGAATCAGGGAGCCCATTGCAGAGTAAGTTTGCAGTGTAAGTTTGCAGATTCATTCGTTCTGAGTCCTCTGGGTCACTGTCATACACTACCTCCTCCCAGCCATGTACAACTCCTTGGGTTTCTGGGGACTGAAAACCATCCCTTGAAGACTACTGCATGTTATCCTCTACATCCAGGCTGACACAATCCTCCTCCTCCTCTTCTTCCTGTGTGTTTGGCAGCCCCGCAGGAATGCTATCTGCACAAATGGGGCCTTGAGAAGAAAGGAAGTCCTCCTCTTCTTCCCGCTGTTCTGCCTTAAGTGCCCTGTCCATGATTCCACGAAGCGTGTGCTCCAGCAGGAAGACTAGAGGGACAGTGTCACCGATGCATGCACTGTTGCTGCTCACCATGCTTGTGGCCTGCTCAAATGGTGACAGGACCATGCATGCATCCTTAATCAGTAGCCACTGGCATGGCAAAAAGAAGCCAAGCTCCCCTGAGCCTGTCCTGGTGCCATACTCACACGGGTACTCTATTATGGCCCTCTTTTGTGTGTGCAGCCTCTGCAGCAATGCCAATGTTGAGTTCCACCTGGTGAGCACGTCACAAATGAGGCGGTTGGTGAGCAGGTTGAATTCCCGTTGAATGTCAGTCAACCGAGCACTGGCATTGTATGACCACCAGAAATGACCACAGACTTTTCTGGCCTGCCTCAGAAGTTCCTGTAAGCCTGGGTACCTGGTCAAGAAATGCTGCACTGCCAAATTGAGCAAGTGTGCCAAGCATGGAATATGGGTCAAGTGTCCCTGTCGGAGGGCAGAGAGAGAAGGTTGGTAACATTGTCGCATACAGCCATCCCTGGCTCAAGCTGCCGTGGCATCAACCACCTCTGAGCCTGCCCCTGCAGAACTGACAGAATCTCTGCCCCAGTGTGGCTCCTGTACCCTAGGCAGACCAACTGAAGCACCGCATGGCATATTTTAGCCTGACTGCTTGTGTAGCCCCTTGAATGCTTAGTGTAACGAGCCCCTTGCTCGCTCGGTTCCACTCTTTCGACACTCCTCTGCAGCTATAGAATCAGATTGCAGATCGCAACATCTGATTGTTCAGTCATCCAATGTTTCAGGATTAGAACTACAGCTATGTGCCATTCTAACCCAGTTGTGATAGCTCAGAACAAACACCAGGCAGGCTGTATGTAAGTTCAACCAGGAATCTCTCTTTATTGACAGGAATACAGTCTCTTTTATACAATAAAAGTGGAGGTGCAGACCTCCTGCTCATATTACTCTAACAATACAGCTGTATCCTAATTAACCTAATTAACATGAGCTAATTAACTATTCCCTTTAGACAGCCTAGATGACTCAGACATGACCTTTAGGCCAGACTGGCTGTCTTGTAGTTCAGAAAACACAATCAACATAGACTCTTCTTCACACAATAGCAGAGTTAATTAACACAAACAACAATGGGGACCTAATGACTCTTAGATCCCATACTAGAGACTTATTTACAATACACATTCTAGCAGGCAACAGACAGACAGGTACTGGAATTGACATCAGCATCTCTTAACAGTATTTGTCCCAGCATTATGAATCAGCCACTATTTTTAATATGGCAAATCCAGGGTTCCCAGATTCTGTGTGTCCTGGGGGACCAGGACCCTAATCCACAGTAATACCACCTCAAGGGTCCCCAGGCATACAGCTCACAAAGAGCACGGTTCCCCCAAATGCCAGGGCCCACGATCGATCGGCAAGAGGCTAGCATTCAGTCCCCTCCAAAAGTCTCTCTCCTGGCTAGGTCTGTCACATTTCTCCCCTTTCGGCAGCAGACTAACGCAGGAGGAGACCCCAGACGGGTTGACTCCGAAGTTAGTCAGTAGTTCCAGTCCTCTAATGCCTGTACCCACACAGTACCCCAAACAAATTGTTCCAAACAAAGCATTACTCACCCAGCCAACCTCTGCCTCTCTCAGAGAACATATCTGCCACTGGGGAGAGGCCTGGACTGGCCCTTCTCCCTGGAGTCCTTTCTGCCGCTGGAGAGAAGACAGGGTGTCTGGGCTCACTCCGTCATGCTGTTGGGGATCTGGGCAGACTGCCCAGCATCCCTGGGGTATATAGGTGGAGACTAAAGTCCCATCCACCTTCACAGGAAATCCATTGTTTGTTAGTTGAGGGCAGAGTCCAGCAGTACTCGGCCCTGTTGCCAGCCCTTCTGCTGGAAACCCCACACCATCTGCTCCGGCTAACTGTTGGGGAGGGAGGCCGACTGCCCCACCTCCCTGGAACTCTGTAGTTGTTGCCGGTGCTGGGCAGAGGTTGGTAGCACTCTGCCCTGTTGCCAGCACTTCTGCTGGGGACTCCGCATCCTTCGCTCCAGCTAACCGTTGGGGCAGGAGGCTGGCTTCCTCCACTCCCAAACTGTGTAGCTGCCATTGGGGAGGTGAGCCGGCTGCTTCCTTTTCCATTCCCTCATCTGGATGTTGGGACGATATGTCTATGGTACTGTCTCCCAGGTGCACGGATCTTTGCTGGGGAGGAAAGACCACTTCCTCCACCCTGGCCAACTGTTGGGGAGGGACGACGAACACCTCCTCTCCCTTCTCCCCATGTGTCCTGATCTGCTGCTGGGAAGTGACCACCTCCTTCTCACCCTGAGCCTCCGTAACCGCCACAGGTGTAGGGCAGAGATCTTGGACCCTCTGTCCAGTTGCCAGCGTTTCAGCTGGGGAAGTTCCTTGTAACTTCACAGATACTTCTGTTGGTGCTGGGCAGAGCACAGTGAAGTTTGGCCCTAATAACAGCTCTTCTTCTGCTGGAGGCTCACCAGGTTGTTCTTCCTCAGCAGAAAAGTCTATCAAATCCCCTGTCTCTGAAACTGGTGTCTGGGGATAAAGGTTCACCATCTCCTCTCCGTGGAACCCAGACGATGCTATCAGTGCTGGGCAGAGGTTAGCAGAGCTCTGCCCTGTTGTCAGCACTTCAGCTTTGGGGATAGCGATCTCCAGATTTTCCACTGCCGATTCTCTGGCATTCTGCTGGACAGGCACATTCCTCCATCCAAGATCATCCAATGCAGAAACAGGTTCATCAAGGTCAGTCAGCACTTGCTGCATCCGCCATAAGACCTCCGCCTCCATAGCTGTGGGGGCAGGTTGGCAAAGCACACTGTTACTCTGCCACATTGTCAACTCTTCAGCCAGGATTTCAGAGTTGTCAACTGGTATTTCCTGATAGTCCCAGGAAAAGGGAGCCCCACCCTGCTGCTGAGCAGAGTCTAGCAGCTGTCTGTAGGCCATCTCAAGCTCTCATTCCTGAACGGCCAGAAACTCCAAATCTTCCTGTGCCCAGTGCACTTCCGAGACATTCAGTCTTCGCTCTCTGTGCTCCATTATTTCCTCCAAACGCCACTCCCGATCACTCCCAAAGTCAGGGTCCCTGGACAGCCTCCATTACAACAATCCCAGGCCATCGTAGTCAAAGCCTTCTGTGGGGCTGTCATCCGCTGTCCACAGGCACACTTGGGCTACATACCACTGGAGGGCTCTGTAGCTCTCGTCCAACTGCATTTCTGCCCAGATCAGCCTGCTTAACTCAGCTGTCCACTCCTGGTTCGGCTGTTCCCCCAATAACAGCATTCGCACTTCATACTGTGACCAGTACCTTACATGGATGGAGGAGAGAACTTTTCCCTGGTTTCGCTGCTCACGGGCTAGCGCTTCCTTCCAGAGTTCGCAGTGGATAGAATCAAACCATCCTAGCAGGACCTGCTCTGATACTGGTCCTCTGTGCTGTATCTGCTTCTCTCACAACCTCCTTCTGAATTCCTCATCCATGGTGGCTGGTATCTCTCCTCTCCTGCTATCTGGACCTTGGATCCAGGTGATGGTTTGGATGTGTTCACGGCAAGGAAGCACGATCCCACCATTCCCTCCACGGCTCTCAAGTAAGTCTTTCAGCGTGGCTCTCCTGCAGGCTGGTTTGGAGTGTCCCAGTAACTGGAGAGCAAATCCCACGGCTGCCAACCAATGTAAGGAGCCCCTTGCTCGCTCGGTTCCATTCTCCCGACACTCCTCTGCAGCTATAGAATCAGATTGCAGATCGCAACATCTGATTGTTCGGTCATCCAATGTTCCGGGATTAGCTACAGCTATGTGTCGTTCTAACCCAGTTGTGATAGCTCAGAACAAACACCAGGCAGGCTGTATGTAAGTTCAACCAGGAATCTCTCTTTATTGACAGGAATACAGTCTCTTTTATACAATACAAGTGGAGGTGCAGACCTTCTGCTCATATTACTCTAACAATACAGCTGTATCCTAATTAACCTAATTAACATGAGCTAATTAACTAATCCCTTTAGACAGCCTAGATGACTCAGACATGACCTTTAGGCCAGACTGGCTGTCTTGTAGTTCAGAAAACACAATCAACATAGACTCTTCTTCACACAATAGCAGAGTTAATTAACACAAACAACAATGGGGACCTAATGACTCTTAGATCCCATACTAGAGACTTATTTACAATACACATTCTAGCAGGCAACAGACAGACATGTGCTGGAATTGACATCAGCATCTCCTAACAGTATTTGTCCCAGCATTATGAATCAGCCACTATTTCTAATATGGCAAATCCAGGGTCCCCAGAGTCTGTGTGTCCTGGGGGACCAGGACCCGAATCCACAGTAATACCACCTCAAGGGTCCCCAGGCATACAGCTCACAAAGAGCACCGTTCCCCCAAATGCCAGGGCCCACGATCGATCGGCAAGAGGCTAGCATTCAGTCCCCTCCAAAAGTCACTCTCCCGGCTAGGTCTGTCACACTTAGGGAGCACTGCTAGTTCAGAGGACAATTCTGCAGAAGAGGCCATAGTGGAATAAGAAGAGGAGGGGGTGGAGCAGAGAGATGTAGCAGAATCCCCACCAGCTTTTTGAAGGCATGGTGGTGGAACAAGCTCCAACACTAAACCCTGTCCTGCATCCTTTTCAACTGCCAGCATAGTTACCCAGTGTGCTGTGAAGGAAAGGTAATATCCCTTACCATGCCTTCTGGACCATGATTCAGCGGTTATATGAACCTTGCTTCTGACTGCCCCATCCAATGAGGCCAAAACATTGCCTTCCACATGACGGTACTGAGATTGAATGGTCTAACATGAATTTTTTTTCATTTTGGAACCTGCCACTGTGGTACAGCTTATTCCACAAATTAACGAAAGGGGTCAGAGTCAACCAGCTGAAAAGGCAGCAGTTGCAGTGCTAGCAATTTGGTCAAGCTAGCATTTAGACGCTAAGCATGTGGATGGCTGAGACAGTTTTTTTTTAAGGGTTCAGCAACTGGGGTAGCAAAATTTTGCCTTCTGATATCAACTGGTGGTGTACTGCTAGCAGATTGGCTGCAAGTACTTGTGGCACCTATTGCTATGCCTTCCTCTCAGTGCAGGTTTTTGAGAGGACTAGTGCTATAGTAGGGGTTGAGATCACAGAGGAGGAGCAAGGAGAAGTCCACTTTTTTTATTATGTGGATCTTTCAGGTGCTGTTGCCAATGGTCTGCATACCAGGTCTTCATATTCAAGCATGTGGTGCCCAAGCTGGTGCTGTTCTGGCCATGTTTGATCCACTTCAGACATAGATTGCAAACAGCAACGGTGTGATCTACTGCACATATATTTTAAAAAAGCCCACACCAATGAAATTTTTGAAGTCAGCAGGGAGTCATGACGCCACCACGCTGCCCAGAAGAACCAGAAGAAGATGAAGACGAAGGAAGAAACCGAAGGGAGATAGAAGATAGAAGAAAGAAGATAGAAGAAAGAGAATAGAAGAAAGAAGAAGCATTTAAATAAAGGAATTGTCAAAAACTGTCTCTTGTCATTTTTAAAATTTTTGACAGTTATTTTGTGAAATGGTAGGGGTACTTTTGTACCCCCTTACAATTTCACACAGGGGGGAGGGCCGGGATCTGGGGGTCCCCTTGTTAAAGGGGGCTTCCAGATTCCGATAAACCCCCCGCCTGCAGACCCCCACAACCACCGGCCAGGGTTGTGGGGATGAGGCCCTTGTCCTCATCAACATGGGGACAAGGTGTTTTGGGGGGCTACCCCAAAGCACCCTCCCAATGTTGAGGGCATGTGGCCTGGTACGGTTCAGGAGGGGGGGCGCTCTCTCGTCCCCCCCTCTTTTCCTACGGCCTGCCAGGTTGCGTGCTCGGATAAGGGTCTGGTATGGACTTTTGGGGAGACCCCGCGCCATTTTTTTTTAGTTTTGTCGCGGGGTTCCCCTTAAAATCCATACCAGACCTGAAGGGCCTGGTATGGAATTTAGGGGGACCCCCCACATCATTTTTTTTTTAATTTTGGTTCGGGGTTCCCCGGAATTCCCATGCCATTTTTATCAATGAACTTTTATATGTATTGTCGGCCCAGCAATTCATTAATTTTTTCCTTTGAAATGTCATTTTGCTGTCAGACTGTTCTAAAAATGGGAAACATGCGCCCCTTTACAGGCATACTATAGACACCCCCCAGGTACGAAATTTAAAGGGATATTACACTTTTATTGTTTCACTTAAAGCATTATTAAAATCACTGCTTACATACAGCCTGCCTGGTGTTTGTTTTTAAAACTTTTTTTTGCATTGATCCATGTCCCCTGGGGCAGGACCCAGGTCCCCAAACACTTTTTATGACAATACCATGAATATAAGCCTTTAAAATTAGCACTTTTGATTTCTCCCATAGACTTTTAAAGGTTGTTCCGCGGCTTTCGAATTTGCCTCAAACACCCCAACACCCTTGCGCCCGGAGCCTGCCTGGATGAGCCTCTCCCCCCTGCCGCAAGCTTCATTGGCTGTTTTTCTCCCCTGCCCGCCAGCCCAAGACGGAGTGCGACCCCGGGATAGAGGTACGTCCGCCCGGAATAGGAAGAGTCCCGAGCCCTCGGAGCGGGGAGAAGGGGGCTGGGCTTTCTGCCCGAGCGGTCGCCTGAGCAACGCTCCCGTCACCTGCGGGAAGTGGCGGCTGAGACAGCGTGAGTACAGGGCAGGAGGAGCCACAGCCACTGCCAGGAGCATCCAGGAGCTGCACTAAGGTACCGGCTGCTAATTTTTACCACCACTACTGTTGCTACTAACTGTTGTGCTTACTAAAAAGTGGACCATCTCCCCCTGCTTCCCGTGGGGCGGACTATCACCGGGACAGTGGGGGGGTGAAGACATAGGTGACCCACTACACTGACACCCAGCGCCTTTTTTATCCTATTTAGTGACAATATACCTCTTGCTAGTCGGCGGTGGGTTGGGGTGGGGAGGGGGTAATAGCCTGGAGACTGACAGTGCAGCGGCTTCGGCCGATTCTCGGCTGATTGGATTTTTGGCTGGTCGGCTATCCCAGTCCCTGCCTGGAGGATACTGCTGGGTCTGTGAAGCCGCTGAGGGTGTTGAGAGGTAGGGGGAGGTGGGGCGGAGAGGGGGGGGGAAACCAGAGGAGGAGGGGAGAGTGCGGGAAGGCAGGGCAAAGGGGAGAGCAGAGGGGGTGAGAATAGGAAGAGAAGAGAGAGGAAAAGTCGCATAGCACAAACTTTACGTGTGGCTAAAAACTCCTAATCTATCTCTCGGACCAATACAACCAGCCATGACTAGGAAAAAGGGAGAAGAGCCGCAGCTACAGGAGAACTCTAGCTCCCAAACGACCCGCGCCTCTAAAGAGAAGGGAAATCAGGTAGCGGCGACAGCAGCGGCCAAACTAGAAAAATTTGCTCACCCCTCTACCTCTTCCTCATCTCCATCTAAAAATATCCAGCACCAGCAGGATAGACTACAGGCAGGGGACAGGAAGAGCCTAGGAAAAGGACCTGCGACAACACACACAACAAAGGCAGCAAATAGTAAAAGCTTAGAGGGGGAACTCGCAGGATCGGTGAACAACAATGCTATTGGGCATAACGCACCAGGAGAAGCGGAACCTACATTGAAAGATGTTTTATGCGCTGTCAACTCCTGCAAGGCCTCCCTTAGCGAATTGTGCACCCAGCTCACCGGGCTAAAGGATGAGCTAATTACAGTAAGCCAAGAACTGCAAAGGACTATCTCTAGAACAACAACACTGGAGGAGAGAGTAAGCCAAGCTGAGGACGATCTAAACCCACTAAAACAAGAGCTTAAGGCATTAAAAATGCAGATAGACCTACACAACGCTAAATTTGAGGAAATGGAAAATAGGTCCCGCAGAAACAACGTAAGGGTGGTAGGACTACCGGAGCAGTGTGAGGGCTCCCACCCTGAGGAGTTCTTTGAGAATTGGCTTAGGGGAATATTCGGGGCGGAAACTTTCTCCCATCTTTTTTCCATTGAAAGAGCTCATAGGGTGCCAACTAGGACTCCATCAACAGGGGGATACCCCAGACCTATAATTATAAAGTTGATCAACTACAGGGATAAGGTAACCTTGATGCGCAGGGCCAGAGAACTGGGAGATATCCTGTACAATGGAACTAAGATTTTATTTTTTCCCGACTATTCCCCAGATCTCCAAAAACGAAGGGCTGAATTCAGGGATATTAAGCGAAACCTGCGGAATTATAAATTGGAGTATGCCCTGTTGTATCCCGCTCGATTGCGCATTGTTGCCCTAGGGTCTACCCATTACTTTGACACAACAACAGGGGCAACAAAATGGCTGGAAGATAATAAAAAGGACCTGTTGAGTTAGGGCTCGGAAAGAAAAAGGCCAGTCAAGTTAGGATAGGAGGGGAGGAAAATGTATACTTTTTCTTCATTTATTTATTTATTTTTTTTCTTTTTTCCTCCTTCTCCTTTTCTTTTTTTTTTTTTTTTTTTTTTGTTTTTGAGCAAACAGTAGACGACACGGGGGAGGGGGAAGGGGGGGTGTGTTAGATGGAAGTACGAATCAATGATGCGTTTACACGGATCACAAATGTTTTAAGTATTGTTTTGAAAGTTTGGAAGAGGGCAGTAGGATGGAGGGAGGGGGGTAAGGGTGTGGTAGTAAGACACTATGCATCTTATTTTTGCACGAGTCAGGTGATGTTTTCAGAATGGTTGGGAGGGGGGAAAAACCAGGTCACAAGTGCTGCCCCCAGGGCTAGCCTAATTAGGCAGGAGGGGGGGTCACGAACTAGGGGGGAGGGGGGGGGGGAGGAATGTGGGGGGAGGGGGGGCGGGTGGGGGGTTTGTAGTGATTTATAGGGTTGGGCAAAGGGGCGCTTGCAAATTACACATAATTATGAGGGGGAGGCCTCTAAAGGCAATGTACACTGGTAAACGTGTTTTTGTATTTGCAATTAAGGGTTGTAGAGTGGGGATGGAGGGATCCCTGAACACGGGGGTGCTACGTCCCTCCCCACTCTCCCCTTTTTTTTTTGGTTTGCACATTCACGTAGTTGGCAGATTTTGGACCCACGGACCCACAAAGGCACTGATTCTTCATTTTTTTTTTAGGTTGCTTTGGTATTTTTTTCTCTCTTTTTTTTTTCTCTTGACTAGATGTCATTAAAAACGCTAAGAATAGGTTCCTGGAATATTAGGGGTATGAGCGACCCGGCCAAAAAGGCCGCGGTGTTTTTGGCGATGGAGGCTTATGGCATCGAACTGGCTTGTCTGCAGGAAACTCACCTCACCAATGATACTAAATCAAACGCTCGGAACTATAAATTTCAAGAACAGTATCATTCTGTATACACCTCATATTCAAGAGGTGTGAGCATACTGGTGGGTAGGAGTATTTCATTTTCCTGCAGGGAAGCCAGGATAGATGCGCTGGGCCGCTACGTATTCCTGAGCTGCGTTGTGGAAAATAGACCACTAGTGCTTGCAAATATCTATGTTCCGCCTCCGTTTAATACAGAGCCCATATTGGATCTGTTGGAGTTTGTGGATAACAAGGCTGATGTACCTATAATTTTGGTGGGGGACTTCAATACTGTTCTGGATAACACAATGGACCGATTTCCACCACTGAAGCGGGCAGAGAGACTATCAGAGGGACGCCTAGGTCAACTCCTGAGAGAGGTTGGGTGGTGCGACCTATGGAGATCCCACAACCCAAACATCCGGCAGTATTCCTGTTACTCAGGAACATATTCCACCCTCTCGCGCTTAGACATGGCATTAGGTAACTGTGAGGCCCTGCAATTAGTAGGGAACATAGAGTATAAGCCGAGGGGAATCTCAGATCACTCTCCTATGACTCTGACCCTGAATCTAAACACTAGAATCAGCCGGAAAAGATGGACAATAAAACCGCTCTGGTTAGACCTTATAAGCTGCCCAGAAGAAGTAACTTCCAAATTAAAAGAATTTGTAACATTTAACGCAGGTACAGCACCGGCGGGTGTAGTGTGGGATGCCCTAAAAGCGTTTCTTAGAGGATTACTACACCAACAGGTCACCAAAATAAAGAAAAAGTCAAGGGAATGGGAGGCGAGGGCCAGCAGGGAAGCTATGGAATCAGAGGCGCAATATGTGGCGGATCCAACTCCTGTAAAGCAGGCGATCTGGCTCAATCGACAACAAGAGTATAGAGAAGTAATCAATAGAAGAGCAGAGAATAAAAGACTTTTCCAGAAACAAAATTATTTCGGTGAAGGGGAGAAAATAGGTCGGACCCTTGCATTTATAACGAAGTCTAACCTATCCCCATCGGCCATTTTCTCGATCAGGACACCGGCTGGAGAGATCACTGCCGATCCTGTCGCGGTCCTAGAAACTTTCTCTGTGTTCTATAGAGATCTGTATAGGTCGCGCTGCGGGTCGGATCGGCGTAGCATGGACAGGTTTATAGAGGGGGTGGACCTACCTGTTTTATCGGAAGGGGATAGGAGTGTAATGGAGTCCCCCCTGACCTTAGAGGAACTCCAAGGGGCTGTCATGGAGATGTCTGCCCAGAAATCTCCTGGCCCGGACGGTTTGCCATTGGAGATTTACAGAAAATATGGGGAAGTGTTGCTCCCGGAGCTCTTAAGGGTATTGGAGCAGTCGTTCAAGGAAGGACGACTGCCTTTATCCATGTCAGAGGCCGATATAATAATGATTCCAAAAGAGGGTAAAGATCAACTGGAAGTCACCTCATATAGACCGATATCATTGCTGTGTTCTGATGCCAAAATCGTCGCAAGGGTGCTCGCATCCAGATTGAACAAATGCATCGCAAACCTGGTACACCCCGACCAATCAGGGTTTATCCCTGGTCGGTCAACTAGTACTAATATCAGAAGGGCCTACCTGAACCTCCAGGTGCCGACCGAGAATACAGGGACTAGAGCCATATTGTCCCTGGACACCGCTAAGCCTTTGATAGCCTAGAGTGGGACTACCTCTGGTGGGTACTTGAGAGGTTTGGATTTGGCCCTGTTTTTATTGGCTGGTTAAAGATCCTCTATAGAAATCCCAGTGCAAGCCTTAAGTTAAACAATGATTACTCTGAAAGTTTTTTCCTCGAAAGAGGGACGAGACAGGGTTGCCCTCTGTCTCCTATGTTGTATGTTTTAGCCATGGAGCCATTGGCGGGCGCGGTGAGATCATCACCCGAACTGCAAGGATTTCTTAGAAAAGGGCGGGAGGAGCGAATAGCGCTTTTTGCGGACGATGTCCTATTTTTCCTTGGGACGATGTCCTATTTTTCCTTGGAGATACGACCTCCTCACTGGAGAAGATCATGAACCTTGTGGAGGACTTCGGAAAGTTCTCAGGGTTAATCATTAACTGGGAGAAATCGTCGCTCCTGCCGGTCGATCCATTGGTTAGCCCGATCCCGACTAGTTTGCCCCAACTGAAAGTCACTGAGAAAATGAAGTATCTCGGTATTGTGCTATCCAGGGACCCCAGTGAGTTCATCGAGGATAACCTGGCCCCCCTCCTGTTAAAATTCAAAAAGAAATGCGATATTTGGAGTAGACTCCCCTTGTCTGTGGCGGGTCGGGCCAATTTGATCAAAATGGTTTGGCTACCTCAGCTGCTATACCTGCTCCATAACTCCCCAGTTTGGATTGGAGAGAAGTGGTTCCAAAAAATTCAATCTCTCTTTGGGAAACTAATATGGAAAAAAGGGCAGGCCAGGATAGGCCTGCAAAAGTTGCAGTGTCCTACCACGGAGGGGGGTTTGGGGGTTCCCCACCCCTTTGCTTATTTTCTGGCAGCCCAGCTGCAGCAGCTGGGCGGATGCGACACTGATGAAAGGGGAAGCAGGAGTGCCCAACTTATTCTGCAAGGTTGCCCACATAGCTCATTGGTGGAAGCACTGGAGGCAGAGTCACTGCAACGAGAGATCCCGACCCTTAAAATGACCTCCAGGGTCTGGCAGACAACTAAGCGAATAATGGGATATAAAGGAATTTCAGAATATTCCCCAATCTGGAACAACAAGAACTTACAGGAATTATTATCTGTTGAGGGTAACAGGCTGTGGGAAAGGTGTGGGATAAGCCGGCTAACACAGCTATATGAGGGGGTTATTTTGAAACCTTTCGAGGAATTGAAATACGAGTATGGGATCCCAATTTGCGCATTCTATACCTATTTACAGATCAGACATGCCTTGAATAGGCAGTTTGATAGGCATCCTCCCATATGGTGTAGGACTCCGCTGCTACATACCATAGTTAAATCAGAGACCTCCAAGGGGCTAATCTCAAAGATATACACCCAATTAACAAAGAGCATAAATATCCAGGTAGGCCTCCCTGGGGGTAGGGCCAGATGGGCGGCCGATGTGGGGGCGATAACGGACGCTGAGTGGAAGAGGATCCTGGAATTTGGCACTGAGGTGTCTGTCTCGCCTTCACAATTGGCCTCCCATCTGATGCTGCTACATAGATCTTATTACACTCCAAAAAAGCTTTTTGTGTTTGGCCGTAGAACCAATGATGAGTGTCCTAGATGTAGAGGAACAGGCGATTTAATCCACATGATGTGGCGGTGTCCAAAGTTAGTCAGGTATTGGTCCGAGATTTTAAAGAAAATAAACACAACGTTTAAAACTAACTTAGCGCCTGATCCTAAGACTTGTGTGCTTGGCCATGTCAACAATGGGCTGAGAGACAGGAGCACAGCGGTGGCCGTAGCTAGATGTTTGTTCCAAGCGAGGAAACTAATAGCGCAGCTCTGGCAATCAAGAACCCCTCCGACTTCGGAGGACTGGAATAGAATAGTTGACTCCACAGTGTGGTGCGAGAGGACGTTCTATACTAGGGCTGGCAACTATAACAAGTTTGTGAGGTTGTGGGGTCCGTGGGTCCAGGTAATGCCATGCCCGCAAGCAGTGCTATCTGTATCCTGAGAGCGCTCATGTCTTTAGTAACGGGGTACAGCAATACTAGGTGCAACTCAGAGTCAAGAGAGAATATGGTATAGCCGTGTCGCTGTCCATCAGCATCGCCCGGATACTATGGGGGGTATTAAGAGTGGGTTACTGGGGGGTGCGAGGAGGGTCCAATCACGTGAAAAGGCAACAAAATATACTATTATGATACGGCCATGGCAGGAAGGTGGTCACCAGGGCCAGGGGCACTAGTTGCATGATACGGGCCCCGCAGCTTGGGACTTCTGGTGACACTTACACATTGTACTGCAAATTGTAATTCCTCACTTCACGAGAAAAAAGGAAAAAAAAAAAAAAAAAAAAAAAAAAAACCACCCCAAATTGTTCGCTGTTTAGCGAACTGGCGAACAGCCGATGTGCGAGTCGAACATGAGTTCAACTCGAACTCAAAGCTCATCCCTAATATACACATATACTAGACTGTATATATATATATATATATATATATATATATATATATATATATATATATATATATATATATATATATATATATATATATATATTTTAATACACTGCCTGCACTGACTGTATATATAGTCTACACTGAATGAACTATTTATATAGTCTACACTGAATGCAGAGTATATATTGTATATACACAGTTGTGTGACAAAGTATTTTCTCTCTTTCTTTCTTTTTTTTTGCATATTTGTCACACTTAAATGACCCAGATCGTCAAACTAATTTTATTATTACACAAAGATAACCCGAGTAAATACAAAATTCAGTTTTTAAATGATGGTTTCATTTATTAAGTTAAAAAAGCTGTCCAAACCTGCCTGGCTTTATGTGAAAAAGTACTTACCTCCTAAACCTAATAACTTGCTTGTGCCACTCTTGGCAGCAACAACTGCAATCAAGCATTTGCCATAACTGGCAATGAGTCTTTCACATTGTTGTGGAGCAATTTTGGCCCACTCTTCTTTGCAGAATTGTTTTAATTCAGCCAGATTGGAGGGTTTTCCAGCATGAACAGCCTATGTAAGGTCATGATACAGCATCTCAATTGGATTTAAGTCCAGGCTTTGACTAGGCAACTCCAAAACTTAAATTTAGCTTTGTTTGAACCATTTGGAGGTGTACTTTTCTTTTGTGTTTCGATCATTGTCCTGCTGCATAACCCAAATTCACTTGAGCTTAAGGTCACAAACTGATGGCCAGACATTCTCCTTTAGGATTTTCTGGTAGAGGGTTCCATCAATTATGGTAAGTCGTCCAGGTCCTGAAGCTGCAAAGCAGCCCCAAACCATCATGCTACCACCACCATGCCTGACTGTTGATATAATTTTCTTGCTATGAAATGCTGTATTTGTATTATGCTAGATGTAACCGGACACACACCTTCCAAAAAGTATTTTTTTGTCTCATCAGTCCACAGAATATTTGCCTAAAAGTCTTGGGGATAATCAAGGTGTTTTTTGGTAAATGTGAGATGAGCCTTTGCTTTTTGGTCAGCAGTGGCTTTGGTCTTGGAACTCTCCCATGGATGCCATTTTTGCCCAGTCACTTTCTTATTGTTGAATCATGAACACTGATCTTACCTGAGGCAAGTTGCAGTTTTTTAGACGTTGTTCTGGGTTCTTTTATGACCTCCTGTATGAGTCGTTGAAAGGTGCGCCTTCAACTTTAACCACTAGTTCTGACTATTATCTAATTATCAAATAATAATTACCTTACCATCGGCCGATTCCATTCCCCTCATACTCAAATATCTCTATGCATAGGGGACAGTGTATACAAATAATTGACACAACACACGTTGCTTCATATAATGTTCTGATTTATTATGGCTCAGACAGGGTGTTAAGTATAAATGAAAGATGGGCATCACCAACCATCTTCCATCAATAAGGGGTACATGTTCAAATGACAAATTTCCTTTTAACTTGCATTCAACCAATCATAGTCAAATATATTAACTCTACATCTCTGTATCTAAACAAACTCATTATATCACATTATATTATGTCACCTAGACAGATTTAACTCCAGACATTATGTCACCTGAAACTAAAACTCATGACCAACACGTAAGTTCCTTATTTCTGGTTTCGATTTCAACATAAGCTCACTTCTTAACCACTAGGCGCCTGCGCTATAGCCGAAAGCTGGCTGCAGCACGGCACTCGATTGCCGGCAGGTCGTCCCTGGACGTCCTCCTGTTTACTTGTTCCCCGCAAGCCGCCGTGGGCACGCATCGGGGAAATTCTGGGTTGGCCATGTCCCTTGGACACAGCCAATCACAGATCATGCTAAATGGCCAATCACAGCGGCTATTTAGCACTCGATCGGCGTGTCCAAAGAGAGATAATCTCAAGTGCAAACATATGAGATCATCTCTCATTGCCGGCTCTCCCTCCTCACACAGAGACCGCGTGTGAGGAGGGAGAGCTTCTGCGCTGCAGGGTGAACACTAAAAAAAAAGTGTCCACAGTACCTATCAGTGCCACCTGTCCCCAGTGCCATCTGTGCCCAGTGCCACTGTCACCTGTCCCCAGTGCCACCTATCAATGCCATCTGTCCCCAGTGCCACCTATCAGTGCCATCTGTCATCAGTGCCACCTGTCAGTGCCATCTGTCCCCAGTGCCACCCATCATTGCCATCTGTCCCCAGTGCCACCTGTTAGTGCTATTTGTCATCAGTGCCACCTGCCACGTGCCATCTGTTATCAGTGTCACGTGTCATCAGTGCTACGTATCAGTGCCATCTGTCATCAGTGCCACATCAGTGTCACGTGTCATCAGTGCCACGTATTAGTGCCATCTGTTATCAGTGAAAAAAAAGTGAAAAGAAAGGGGGCGCTGATTTTGGTTCACCTCTACAGAAAATAACAGGTCATGTAAAAAAATGTGAAAAAAAACTTTATCACACACAAAAACTTAATAAAGCACTATAGCCAATATCCTTGGGATGTGGATCTTGAAATTGATAAAGAGATTATGGTAAATACACAAATGTTATAAACACAGTCCCAATAATATAGATAAACAAATATCAAGTGTAAAGTCCCAAATAGTTTTTTTAAACCAACAGTTGCTCTTAGTCCATCCTATCTTAAAGATAGTAGGGATCTTACCGTACTGCTCCAAGGCATGGTTGCCACTAAAGATCTCCTCTTGGTAACAGTGGACATCGAGTCCCTCTACACCAACATCAAACATAAAGATACTTTGACAGCATTAGAATGGGCCCTAGGAAAAGAATCCACCTTAAAAGGGTCCCAGATTAGGTATCTTATTCAAGGTTTAAAACTTGCTATGGGCAACAATTATTTTTGGGCCAAAGGTGAATATTTTAACCAGACTGGAGGTGTAGCTATGGGGGCACGCTATGCACCTAGTGTGGCCAACATAGTGTTAAACAAATGGGAACATGAAACTATCTATAATAATAGAAATCCATCACTTTTTTTTCTATAAAAGGTATATTGATGATATTATTTTGTTTTGGAGGGGGCCAAGGGCCAGTTTTGATTCATTTTTGGCAGAAATGAATCTCAACCGTTGTGGTCTAAAGTTCACAACGGAAGTCAGCCATTCTGCTGTGAACTGTTCGGACCTTACTATCACTAAAAATAACAATATATTTGAGACAAAAACATTCTTTTAAGGCCACTAATATAGAAATGGCTTTGTGCCCACACATAGCTGCCACCATCCATGTTGGATAGGGGCAGTCCCTAAGGGACAGTATATGAGACTAAGGCGAAACTGTACCAACAATGAAGAGTTTTTCCTACAAGCAGGAGTTCTGACAGAAAGGTTTTTAGAGAAGGGCTATGAATTGGGAACACTTAACCAAGTGTTGCAGCAGGTGTCCTCAACTGATAGACAATCTCTCCTGACCACAAGACCTAAAAAAGAACACCAAGATCAGGTGGCCTTTGTGTCAGGTTTCCATAGACAATAAAAACAGGTCGAGTCTATTTTCAAAAACTTCTGGCCAATATTCTTAAAAGACATAGATCTAAGGTCAACCATTCCTCCTAAACCTAAATTTATTTATAGGAGGGCTCCGGGCTTAAGAAATAAAATAGTCAGGAATGTACCAGACCCCCCCCAGGAAACAACCCACCTTTTTGGATGGGTCTGGATTCCACTTCTGCACTAGGTGTAAGGCCTGTAGGACTACTAGAAAATCTGGGGCCCCCAAAAAAATTTCACATTTCTAATCTACGAATACACAAGATAGTTTAAAAATCAAACCTTTGATCACATGTAACTCAGACCTATGTCTTGGAGTGTCTTGGAGTGTCCATGCTCACTCCAATATGTAGGCCAAACCACACGACAGCTTAAAGTCAGAATAAATGAGCATCTGACCAACATTAAAAAAGGTTTCCCCAAACATAGTGTGTCCAGACACTTCAAAGAATTTCATAACAGCGACCCCACACCCTGTACGTTTTATGGAATTGATAAGATTTCCAAACATTTGAGAGGAACACATATGAAGAGGGCAGTCTCACAAAATGAGACCAAATGGTTGTATAAATTACAAACCATGCAACTATATGGCATGAACATCGAGCTAGATTTAAAGTGCTTTTTAACCAATATTTAAAACAGTGGTGCTGCCCCCTAAAGGTTTTATCGAGCTAATACTTTTCAATATTTTTTAATTTAGATATATATTCACTAATCAAATATTTTGTATGGAATTATTTCATATGAAATTGTATCTATTATCTGGATACACATAGACATTCTTAATGTGCCAGCTCTCATGTAGGATGGATGAACCCTTTTTGCAATAGGTCTACTGTATCTTTCTTCTTCTTCAATTCGATACATTCTGTATCACAACCAAGTTTGAATTATCTATCTATTGAATGAGGGGTTGGTGTATTCACCTAAGAGTAAAAAAAAAACCTTTTTTCACTTTCTTTTTCATTTTCATTTTTATTTGTTTATTTGGAATTACAATTTCTATTTAGGATTTCACTACTGCAACCACATTTGTTTTTTCAGCAACATTCACTATCTATATGTGTCTTGTCAATTATGCCATTTTTGTATGCATATGTTTGCTGATTAGATGAGTGCAAATGTAAACCGGCACCGCGGCTGCGCACGCATCCGCAATTTTTAACAATTTAAGTTAATGCTATAAATAACGTGACGTCCAGTGACCAGGTACGCCTCCTAAAGACGTAATCATGAAATGTACGTTGAGGCGGTACCTGGTCACGTTTATCCTTCACCATTTCCGGTTGTCTGGTTGTCTGTGGTGGTTGGTGGAAAGCACGCCGTTCACAGAGGTGGACTTGGGACAGCTCCAGCTATCCAACCTTGCCATGTGTGACAAGCCAGCAGCCCCAGTGCCGGGTAGGCACTTCTTAATGTAAGGAGCCATTTGGCTTTTGTTTTTTATCCTTATGTTTTAAATAAACAGTATTATGGTATGGGAGCTTTTTGATTGTCTTTGCATACCCTGCCATATACTTGGAAGAAGAAGTTCTCCTGTACATCTCCGAGCTCCATATACATGCGAGCAGGCATTATTCTGCCAAAGCGTTTTTTTACTTTCTTTTTAATTAAATAAGTCAGATATATCTGGTAAGCATTTATTCCTTCTGCTCACGTTGGGTGTATGTTAAATGGTGAAGGACTATCCACCATTATCTATATTATTGGGACTGTGTTTATAACATTTGTGTATTTACCGTAATCTCTTTATCAATTTCAAAATCCACATCCAAAGGATTTTGGCTATAGCGCTTTATTAAGTTTTTGTGTGTGATAAAGTTTTTTTCACATTTTTTTACATCACCTGTTATTTTCTGTAGAGGTGAACCAAAACAGTGCCCCCTTTCTTTTCTTTTCACGTTTTTTTTTTTCACTAGAAGTGCTTTTTAGGGGAGCAGCTTAATACTCACATATTTTATTTTTGCACTGGCGCAGAGTTTATTTTTTATGTTTTTTGCATCTGTCATCAGTGCCACGTATTAGTGCCATCTGTCATCAGTGTCACGTGTCATCAGTACCACGTATTAGTGGCATCTGTCATCAGTGCCACATTAGTGGCATCTGTCATCAGTGCCACATTAGTGTCACGTGCCATCAGTGCCACGTATTAGTGCCATCTGTCATCAGTGCCACATCAGTGTCACGTGCCATCAGTGCCATGTATTAGTGCCATCTGTCATCAGTGCCACTTCAGTGTCACGTGTCATTGCCCTGGTGCTCCAGGGCCTTCAAAATTGTAATAGGTAGTCAACAAGTTAGATGTGTAATTTATGCTCCTAGAACACCTGATGGCGCTCCCTGCATGTTGGGCCTCTCTATGTGGCTAGGCTGTGAAAAAGTCCCACACATGTGGTATTGCCATACTCAGGAAGAGTAGCAGAATGTATTTTGGGGTGTCATTTGAGATTTACACATGCCATGTGAGAGAAATAACCTATTACAATGACAATTTTGTGGGAAAAAAATCTTCATTTTGCAAAGAATTGTGGGAAAAAATGACAACATCAAAAACCTCACCATGCATCTTCCTAAATACCTTGGAATGTCTATTTTCAAAAAAAGGGGTCATTTGGGGGGGGTATTTTTACTTTCCTGGCTTGTTCGGGTCGCAAGAAATGAGATAGGCCACCAGTACATCTGGTGTGATCAATTTTTTATAATTTGCACCACAGCTTGTAGACTCTCTAACTTTCACACAGACCAAATAATATTCACTAATTTGGGTTATTTTTATCAAAGATATGTAGCAGTATAAATTGTGGCCAAAATTTATGATGAAAAATTGATAATTTGCAAAATGTTATCACAAAAAACTAAGAAAAATTTGTTTTTTTTCAAAATTTTCGGTCTTTTTTCATTTATAGTGCAAAAAATAAAAAGCCCAGAGGTGATCAAATGTCACCAAAAGAAAGCTATATTTGTATGATAAAAAGGGAAAAAAATCATTTGGGTACAGTATTACATGATTGAGTAATTGTCATTCAAAGTGTGAGAGCACTGAAAGCTGAAAATTGGTCTGGGCAGGAGGGGGGTTTAAGTACCCAGTAAGCAAGTGGTTAAACAACAATATATATTTACTTGATTGCAAAACACAATATAAACATAGGGGGGTCTTTTTACATGCCCCTTTCAATCCTCTCTTTTATCACAAATGTAACAATCACAAATCCTGTTGCCCCCTACATTCACCTGGACTACTTTCCCATGTACCACTATGTATCTTAAGCATGTAAAACTAGAGAACAATAAACACCTCAGAATTAGTAGATATCAAAATTTCAGCTGCATAGCAATTGTCCATGAAATATAAAGGGGAAGGGGCGTGACAGTCCATAAAATAGAGGGGCATGACAGCCTTTAGGCCAAATAAAAAAATAGTACCAAAGAAAAACACAATAAAGGAAAAGGTCCACATTATAATTTTCATTTTCCCAAACTTTTCCCAATTTTTTTCCCAAACTTTTGGTTCGATTCTGTGTTCATCCACATGAACAGAAAATTCTCCACCCCAAACCCTGCCTCCTTGTAAGGACAGAACTTTTGTAAAAGATGTAGTCATTTCTTCAAGTAACTTGACATCCAGATAGGTTATAGGTAGGGATGAGCCGAACACCCCCCTGTTCGGTTCGCACCAGAACATGCGAACAGGAAAAAAATTCGTTCGAACACGCGAACACCGTTAAAGTCTATGGGACACGAACATGAATAATCAAAAGTGCTAATTTTAAAGGCTAATATGCAAGTTATTGTCAATAAAAGTGTTTGGGGACCTGGGTCCTGCCCCAGGGGACATGGATCAATGCAAAAAAAAGTTTTAAAAACGGCCGTTTTTTCAGGAGCAGTGATTTTAAAAATGCTTAAAGTCAAACAATAAAAGTGTAATATCCCTTTAAATTTCATACCTGGGGGGTGTCTATAGTATGCCTGTAAAGGGGCGCATGTTTCCCGTGTTTAGAACAGTCTGACAGCAAAATGACATTTTGAAGGAAAAAACTCATTTAAAACTACCGCGGCTATTGCATTGCCGACAATACACATAGAAGTTCATTGATAAAAACGGCATGGGAATTCCCCACAGGGCAACCCCGAACCAAAATTAAAAAAAAAAAATGATGTGGGGGTCCCCCTAAATTCCATACAAGGCCCTTCGGGTCTGGTATGGATATTAAGGGGAACCCCAGCCAAAATTTAAAAAAAAAATTGACGTGGGGTTCCCCCTAAATTCCATACCAGACCCTTCAGGTCTGGTATGGATTTTAAGGGGAACCCCGCGCCAAAAAAAAAAAAAAAAAAACGGCGTGGGGTCCCCCTAAAAATCCATACCAGACCCTTATCCGAGCACGCAACCTGGCAGGCCGCAGGAAAAGAGGGGGGGACGAGAGTGCGGCCCCCCCCCCTCCTGAACCGTACCAGGCCACATGCCCTCAACATTGGGAGGGTGCTTTGGGGTAGCCCCCCAAAGCACCTTGTCCCCATGTTGATGAAGACAAGGGCCTCATCCTCACAACCGTGGCCGGTGGTTGTGGGGGTCTGCGGGCGGGGGGCTTATTGGAATCTGGAAGCCCCCTTTACCAAGGGGACCCCCAGATCCCGGCCCCCCCCCTGTGTGAAATGGTAAGGGGTTACTTACCCCTACCATTTCACTAAAAAACTGTCAAAAATGTTAAAAATGACAAGAGACAGTTTTTGACAATTCCTTTATTTAAATGCTTCTTCTTTCTTCCTTCATCTTCTTCTTCTTCTGGTTCTTCTGGCTCTTCTGGTTCTTCCTCCGGCGTTCTCGTCCAGCATCTCCTCCGCGGCGTCTTCTATCTTCTTCTCCTCGGGCCGCTCCGCACCCATGGCATGAGGGGGGAGGCTCCCGCTCTTCTCTTCATCTTCTTCTTCATCTTCATCTTCTTCTTCATCTTCTTCTTCTTCTTCTTCTTCTTCTCTTCTTCATCTCTTCTTCCTTCTTCATTTCTTCTGCGGGCCGCTCCGCATCCATGCATGGAGGGAGGCTCCCGCTGTGTGACGGCGTCTCTTCGTCTGACGGTTCTTAAATAACGGGGGGCGGGGCCACCCGGTGACCCCGCCCCCCTCTGACGCACGGGACATGACGGGACTTCCCTGTGGCATTCCCCGTGACGTCACAGGGAAGTCCCGTCAATTCACCGTGCGTCAGAGGGGGGGCGGGGTCACCGGATGGCCCCGCCCCCCGTTATTTAAGAACCGTCAGACGAAGAGACGCCGTCACACAGCGGGAGCCTCCCTCCATGCATGGATGCGGAGCGGCCCGCAGAAGAAATGAAGAAGGAAGAAGAGATGAAGAAGAGAAGAAGAAGAAGAAGAAGAAGATGAAGAAGAAGATGAAGATGAAGAAGAAGATGAAGAGAAGAGCGGGAGCCTCCCCCCTCATGCCATGGGTGCGGAGCGGCCCGAGGAGAAGAAGATAGAAGACGCCGCGGAGGAGATGCTGGACGAGAACGCCGGAGGAAGAACCAGAAGAGCCAGAAGAACCAGAAGAAGAAGAAGATGAAGGAAGAAAGAAGAAGCATTTAAATAAAGGAATTGTCAAAAACTGTCTCTTGTCATTTTTAACATTTTTGACAGTTTTTTAGTGAAATGGTAGGGGTAAGTAACCCCTTACCATTTCACACAGGGGGGGGGCCGGGATCTGGGGGTCCCCTTGGTAAAGGGGGCTTCCAGATTCCGATAAGCCCCCCGCCCGCAGACCCCCACAACCACCGGCCACGGTTGTGGGGATGAGGCCCTTGTCTTCATCAACATGGGGACAAGGTGCTTTGGGGGGCTACCCCAAAGCACCCTCCCAATGTTGAGGGCATGTGGCCTGGTACGGTTCAGGAGGGGGGGGGCCGCACTCTCGTCCCCCCCTCTTTTCCTGCGGCCTGCCAGGTTGCGTGCTCGGATAAGGGTCTGGTATGGATTTTTAGGGGGACCCCACGCCGTTTTTTTTTTTTTTTTTTTTGGCGCGGGGTTCCCCTTAAAATCCATACCAGACCTGAAGGGTCTGGTATGGAATTTAGGGGGAACCCCACGTCAATTTTTTTTTTAAATTTTGGCTGGGGTTCCCCTTAATATCCATACCAGACCCGAAGGGCCTTGTATGGAATTTAGGGGGACCCCCACATCATTTTTTTTTTTTAATTTTGGTTCGGGGTTGCCCTGTGGGGAATTCCCATGCCGTTTTTATCAATGAACTTCTATGTGTATTGTCGGCAATGCAATAGCCGCGGTAGTTTTAAATGAGTTTTTTCCTTCAAAATGTCATTTTGCTGTCAGACTGTTCTAAACACGGGAAACATGCGCCCCTTTACAGGCATACTATAGACACCCCCCAGGTACGAAATTTAAAGGGATATTACACTTTTATTGTTTGACTTTAAGCATTAATAAAATCACTGCTCCTGAAAAAACGTCCGTTTTTAAAACTTTTTTTTGCATTGATCCATGTCCCCTGGGGCAGGACCCAGGTCCCCAAACACTTTTTATGACAATAACTTGCATATAAGCCTTTAAAATTAGCACTTTTGATTTCTCCCATAGACTTTTAAAGGGTGTTCCGCGGCATTCGAATTTGCCGCGAACACCCCAAATTGTTCGCTGTTCGGCGAACTTGCGAACAGCCAATGTTCGAGTAGAACATGAGTTCGACTCGAACTCGAAGCTCATCCCTAGTTATAGGGTATGAATGGGGGGGCATTTCTTCATGTGCATTGAGCTGGGGGTGTGGGGCTGGGGTGGATACTTCTCATCCAACATGAATAACCACAGAATCTACCTGATCAATTCAGGCCTTAACCATTGAAGGCATTAAAATAATATTCCTCATTAATGCAAACATAAGTCCATAAAGCATGCAGAAAAAACTGTTTCTCAGCAACAGTTTTCATTATATAGATTCAATATTTAACTATATTTAATTTTATATCCCTGGCACCCAAATGAACCTGAGGGTCTCAAATCAGAACTTTTTACCCAAACACATATTCTGACTCAGAAGTCAGCCTCCCAACTTTGCAAATATATCTCACCATCAGCAAAAACAATCATTTAATGATTAAACAACATTACATCATTAACACTTTACAGTTGAACTTTCTGGGAATTCAAAAAGTAATATTTCCAGAATAGTCACCCTGACTGTTATTCAAACAAACTTTCCCCTAAAATTTTAGCATTTCACAGACTCAGTATATACAGCAATTTATTTTGGTCCTGATTACTTAATTTCAGTACTTCTTCAAACATTTATAATTTCACCTTTTTTTTACCAAAATCCCATTATCAAATTTTAATTTACGGTAATTTTTTTTTCTCTTTCCCAATACCTATTCCTAAAATTGTGTTAAACTAAAGTCTTATCCCAACAGTAAATATCAAACATTTATAAATCTACAATCATTGTTAAACAGCTTAAACATAATTAAATACCATTTGCACAAAACCCCATTCCCTTCTTTTGTAACAGGTGATGTCCTTGTGCAAAGCCAAGTTCCCATTTATTTCATTTCAATATCAACTAATAGGCCCATCGGCACAATTGCTTTTCAAACATAATCTTATTATTCATAATTAATCTTGAACAACATATTTTTTCCTACATATAACACCACTCTAGGCTCTTCTACAAAAACTATAATGCCATTTATTAAACACTTCGGAGCTCAGGGCAATTATATCAATCCGAAATATAGTACATTTGTTAATATTGAAAAATACCTTCCAAATAAGGATGAGCCGAACACCCCCCTGTTCGGTTCGCACCAGAACTTGCGAACAGGCAAAAAATTTGTTAGAACACGTGAACACCGTTAAAGTCTATGGGACACGAACATGAATAATCAAAAGTGCCAATTTTAAAGGCTTATATGCAAGTTATTGTCATAAAAAGTGTTTGGGGACCTGAGTCCTGCCCTAGGGAACATGGATCAATGCAAAAAAAGTTTTAAAAATGGCCGTTTTTTTGGGAACAGTGATTTTAATAATGCTTAAAGTGAAACAATAAAAGTGTAATATCCCATTAAATTTCGTACCTGGGGGTGTCTATAGTATGCCTGTAAAGGGGAGCATGTTTCCCGTTTTTAGAACAGTCTGACAGCAAAATGACATTTCAAAGGAAAAAAAGTAATTTAAAAGTACTCGCGGCTATTAATGAATTGCCGGTCTGACAATACACATAAAAGTTCATTGATAAAAATGGCATAAGAAATTCCCCACAGGGGAACCCCGAACCAAAATTTAAATTAAAAAAAATGATGTGGGGGTCCCCCTAAATTTCATACCAGGCCCTTCAGGTCTGGTATGGATATTAAGGGGAACCCTGGCCAAAATAAAAAAAAAATGGTGTGGGGTCCACCTTAAAATCTATACCAGACCCATCAGGTCACAGGGAAGTCCCGTCAAATCCCCATGCGTCAGAGGGGGCGGAGTCACTGGGTGGCCCTGCCCCCCCATTATTAAAGAACCGTCAGAAGAGGAGAAGCGTCACACAGCGGGAGCCTCCCTCCATGCCATCATGGATGCGAAGCGGCCCGAGGAGAAGAAGGGAAGAAGACGCCGACGCCGCGGAGGAAGATGCCGGACGAGAACACCGGAGGAAGAACCAGAAGAACCAGAAAAAGAAGAAGATGGAGGAAGAAACTGAAGTACGATAGAAGAAAGAAGAAAGAAGAAAGGAGATAGAAGAAAGAAGAAGCAATTAAATAAAGGAATTGTCAAAAACTGTCTCTTGTCATTTTTAACATTTTTGACAGTTTTTTTGTGAAATGATAGGGGTACCCCCTTACCATTTCACACAAGGAGGAGGGCTGGGATCTGGGGGTCCCCTTGTTAAAGGGGGCTTCCAGATTCTGATAAGCCCCCCGCCCGCAGACTCCCACAACCACTTGGCAAGGGTTGTGAGGATGAGGCCCTTGTCTTCATCAACATGGGGACAAGGTGCTTTGGGGGGGACCTGGTACAGTTCAGGAGGGGGGGCGCTCTCTCATCCCCCCTCTTTTCCCGCAGCCTGCCAGGTTGCGTGATCGGATAAGGGTCTGGTATGGATTTTTAGGGGGACCCCACGCCATTTTTTTTTACATTTTGGCGCGGGGTTCCCCTTAAAATCCATACCAGACCTGAAGGGCCTGGTATGGATTTTGAGGGGCACCCCCACGCCATTTTTTTTTTTTGGCGTGGGGTCCCCTTAATATCCACACCAGACCTAAAAGGCCTGGTATTGAATTTCGGGGAACCCCATGCATTTTTTTTTTTTCTGAATTTTGTTTTTTTTTCTTAATGCTCTTTTTATCAATGAACTTTTATGTGTATTGCTGGACCGACATTTCATTATAGCCGTGAAGTGAACCAGCGTAAAAAAAAAAGTCTAGAGGTGCGCCCGTTCAACCTATGCAAATGCATTTATGTTGCTTGACATTTACTAAGTTTTTTTTGGCGCACTGAACCAAAGCATTTGAACAAGCGCAAATGCCGTTTGAGCATGCGCAGTGTATAAATTCATCTCCCGCAGCTCTAAATGTATTTGCCGGCGCTGCCAGCTTGTTCAGAGAAAGTCACTTTCTCATTCTATTTTGGCCATATTTGTTACTTGGACAGTTAGTACTACACTTCCCCACATCACCCCACATCACCCCCATAATATTGGCACTTCCAGCTTGTTTAAATTTTAAGTTAAAGATGCCGTGCGCCATGTCTATAGTGGCGTACCGATCACCTCTTCCCGTGCACCGGGAAGAGAATAGTAAATGGGGGATCGCACTGTGTTACCGGCGCAAATGTTTTGTAAATATGAAAATGTAATTTGCGCATCGGCATGCGCCGCACACACAGACAGTATCTCACAAAAGTGAGTACACCCCTCATATTTTTCTAAATATTGTATTATATCTTTTCATGTGACAACACTGAAGAAATGACACTTTGCTACAATGTAAAGTAGTGAGTGTACAGCTTGTATAACAGTGTCAATTTGCTGTCCCCTCAAAATAACTCAACACGGTTATTAATGTCTAAACCACTGGCAACAAAAGTGAGCACACCCCTAAATGAAAATGTCCAAATTGGGCCCAAAGTGTCAATATTTTGTGTGGCCACCATTTTTTTCCAACGCTGCCTTAACCCTCTTCAGCATGGAGTTTCCCAGAGCTTCATAGGTTGCCACTGGAATCCTCTTCCACTCATCCATGACAACATCACAAAGCTAGTGGATGTTAGAAAACTTACGCTCCTCCACCTTCCATTTGAGGATGCCCCACAGATGCTTGATAGTGTTTAGGTCTGGAGACATGCTTGGCCAGTTCATCACCTTTACCCTCAGCTTCTTTAGCAAAGCAGTGGTTGTCTTGGAGGTGTGTTTGGGGTTGTTATGTTGGAATACTGCCCTGCGGCCCAATCTCCGAAGAGAGGGGATCATGCTCTGTTTTAGTATGTCACAGTACATGCTACAATGTTGGCAGCACTCATAGGTCTATTTCCCCAAGTATAACCTCTGGATATGACGCTGAGCACGTGCACTCAGCTTCTTTGGTTGACCATGGCAAGGCCTCTTCTGAGTGGAACTTGTCCTGTTAAACCGCTGTATGGTCTTGGCCACAATGCTGCAGCTTAGTTTCAGGGTCTTAGCAATCTTCTTATAGCCTAGGCCATCTTTATGTAGAGCAACAATTCTTTTTTTCAGATCCTCATAGAGTTCTTTGCCATGAGGTGCCGTGTTGAACTTTCAGTGACCAGTATGAGAGAGTGAGAGCTCTAATACCAAATTTAACACACCTGATCCCCATTCACACCTGAGACCTTGTAACACTAACGAGTCACATGACACCAGGGAGGGAAAATGGCTAATTGGACCTAATTTGGACATTTTCATTTAGGGGTGTACTCACTTTTGTTGCCAGCTGTTTAGACATTAATGGCTGTGTGTTACGTTATTTTGAGGGGACAGCAAATTTACACTGTTATACAAGCTGAACACTCACTACTTTACATTGTAGCAAAGTGTAATTTCTTCAGTGTTGTCACATAAAAAGATATAAAATATTTACAAAATTGTGAAGGGTGTACTCACTTTTGTGAGATATTGTATATATATTAGGGCTGTGGAAATTAAAGATTAATTCCTTGATTAATCGATTATATTTTTAATCGATCAAAATTCTTTTGATCGGTACTCACCTCTGCGCCGGCTTCCAGGTCTTCAGGGAGTTCCATCGGAGATCCGGTGATGTCACGGACATCAACATCACCGGACTCCTCCCCCCTTCCCCAAGTGCCTCCGTCTGCTAACGAAGGGAAGGGAGGAGGAGTCCGGCGTTGTCCGGGAGGAGCTACGCATGACGTCAGCCGCTGCTGCCCTACGGAACTAACACGATTGTCGGCTTTGCTGTGTTTTTATCATCTTTATGTGAGTAGTTTGTGTTTGAACACAAAAATTAAATCTTATACTTAAGCGGTGAGCACTTAGATCAGGGGTCTTCAAACTATGGCCCTCCAGTTGTTCAGGAATTACAATTCCCATCATGCCTAGTCATGTCTGTGAATGTCAGAGTTTTACAATGCCTCATGGGATGTGTTGTTCTGCAACAGCTGGAGGGCCGCAGTTTGAAGATCCCTGACTTAGATCTTTTCTTTCTACCCATGACCTGGCATCCTTGCTAAGATCTAAGGAGACATGAGAGAAGTTTATGGTCCGTGTTAACCTTTTTGATACCATAAGGTGAGAGTGACTAGTTAGACCGGAGGTGGAGGGATTGTCATGCTACTGTGGAAAAAAAATTTAACTAACTAGTGTCGGGTGATTGTATATATATATACTAATCTAGTTCAAATTCTCTCAATCTCCTCCACGTATCACACTACATACGGCCGTCGTGTAAGCAGCCTTATATAGTGTGGGGCATGGACTTACCCCCCTGAGCCATGATTGGCCAATCATGGCTCTCATAGCAGATTGCGCTGTGATTGGCCAAAGCATGCAGGTCAGGTGCATGCTTTGGCCAATCAGCAGCCTTTAATGCACTGCAAACTCACAGTGCATTATGGGGCACTCTAATTTACCGCGAACAGCCCATATATTCTATTTGTTTGCGAACAAATGAAAACCCGATGTTTGAGTCAAACTTACGTTTGTTTCAAATGTCAGGACCATCCCTAGCAGCCATTGGCATGGGGAGAAAAAACGAGCCTGAGTCATTGTGCCATACTCACCCAGGTGCTCATTGACGGCCCTCTCCTGCATGTGCAGCCACTGCAGCATGGCCAAAGTCCAGTTCCACCTGATGGGCATTTCACAAATCAGGCAGTTTATGGGCAGGTGGAATTCCCACTGAAATTCAGCCAACTGATCACTTGTGTATGACCGCCTTAAATGGCTACAGACTCTTCTGGCCTGCTTTAGCATATCTTCCAACCTTGGGTAGCTGCTTAAGAAATGCTGCATTACCTGCATTACCTGTCCAATTAATGAGGAAGCAAATAAGGAAGAATAATTCTTTTTTTTTTTTTTTTTATCTTTATTTATCCAAAACATTTTACACTTTTTAACATAACATTCCAAACACATTCATATCAAAAGTAGTGTATCTTCAGTGTGATTCAAGTCTGCATCCACTCCCTTGCTAACTAACTACTTTATATTAAACACATGTAAAAACCCATACCGCCCCCCATCCAACCCCTTCGCTCTGACATACTATTCATACAAAGGAAAAAAAAAAAAAAAAGAGACCGAAAACCAAAAATCTCCTGTCACCAAGAATCCATATACTTCTAACCCTCACATAACAGTTGCGAGGAGGCACTATAATCTACCCACCTAGCCCATGTGGTTTGTATCTGTTTTATCTGTTTATTTGAACCCTCCTCTAGCACTTTTCTCTCCTCTAGAGTCCGCATTTCTGCCATCTCACATTCCCATTCCATCATGGAGGGAGCATTGCCGCTTTTCCATTTTCTTGCTATGCAAGTACGTGCAGCAGTTAAGAAATATTTTAGTGGGTCTCTTTTTATATTTTTCAGTGAACCAGGTAACATAGATAATACTGTTGTTTGTATATCTGGGTATATTTTGTTCCCTGTCATAGCCCTGTAGATCTAAAAAATCTTTTGCCAAAATGGTAGGATTTTGGGACAATAATACCATATATGGGACATGGTCCCCGATGTTTCTTGACATCTCCAACATTCTTCTTTATTTGTTGGGTTCATCCTATGTAGATCTTTCGGACACTTATACCATCTGGCTAATATTTTATCATTTCTTTCCTGATGTTTAATAGACACAGAAAGTTTATGGGTTATTGCAATAGCTTTTTCCCATTTTTTCCTAGCGATCTCTATCTCCAGTTCCTCCTCCCATTTCTTAATATATGATATCACCTGGCTTTGGTTTTCGTCATTCAAGATTTTATATACCTTAGATAGTACATGTACAGGTCTCTCTTCTTGAATAAAGATCTTTTCTAAGGCTGTTAAGGGCCTATCCATTGCTACTTCTTTTACTAGGGATGCCACATATCTTTGAAGTAGACCATGTTGCATCCATTCATTTTTATGATCCTCTCCCATCAACGCCATCGGGAGCACATTGTTCCCCACCATGGTTTCTATTATCCTTGTATCCTCATGTCTTTTCCATTTAAGAAAAGTTTTTACTCTTAGTGCAAGTGGAAATTCTGGGTTATCAAATAGCGAGGTCATAGGCCCTCTAAAAGTAGAACCCATCCCTGTTTTGATCATATTATCCCAAGCTCTCATTGTTGAAACTACTAAAGAGGGTATATGGCCATCTATCGATCTTTGTTCTCTTTGAATCCAGGATAGAGATTTTAGTTTTAATCCTGTAATCTCCTCCTCCAATTTCACCCACTGCTTATTGTGCCTATTTTGGAACCAGTCCACAATTCTGGTAATCATTATTGCCCTAATATAAGTTGCTACGTCCGGGAGGGCAAGGCCCCCGTCTTTTTTGGACTTATTTAGTATTTTTCTATTTATTCTAGGTGTCCTACCCGCCCAGGCAAATTGTTCAATTACTCTGGTCAATTTTTTCACGATGGCCGTAGCAGGATATATAAGAATCATTTGTAAGATATATAATACTTTGGGCAAAGTGTCCATTCTTACAATATTTATCCTACCCATCCAAGAGAAAGTGCCCTTTTCATATTGCTGGAGTGTTTTCGTTATTTTTTGCACCATCGGGACATAATTATATTCCTCCAATTTTTTCTGATCTGTAGGGATATATGTACCAAGGTATTTGATAGAGTTTTCTTGCCATCTAAAGGAAAAATCCTTCTTAAGCAATTCTATCATAGTTTTTGTCATATTAATGATCAATGCCTCAGATTTATTATAGTTCACTTTAAAGTTACTTAAGGTGCCAAATCGATCAAATTCAGCTATCAGGTTTGGTAATGTTATTAGTGGGTTTGTAACATATAGCAAAATATCATCTGCATATACGGACATTTTGTACTCTATATCTCCCACTTTTACCCCTTGTATATCTTTATTCGCCCTAATCAAACTTAATAGATGCTCCATGATGAGTATATATAGTATTGGGGATAATGGACAGCCTTGTCTAGTTCCATTTGCTATATGTATCTCTCCCGACAAACCGCTGTCAGCTCGGATTTTTGCAGTAGGGTAATTGTATAAGGCCATCATTTTATCTAACAATATGGGCCCTATTCCCCATTGTATAAGTGTCTCTTAAGGAAGCTCCATCCCACCCTGTCAGCATCTATTGAAAGCAAACAGGATGGGATGGAGCCCCTCTGTGCATATTCCATTAATGTAAGAGTTTTCAGGGTATTATCTCTAGCCTCTCTACCTTTTACAAATCCTACGTGGTCCAGGTGTATATGGTCAGGTATTATAGGGGTAAGTCTATTGGCTATAACTTTTGAGTATATTCTGAGATCAATATTCGTTAAAGATATTGGTCTGTAATTTCCACATAAGGTGTGATCCTTATCTGGTTTAGGTACGAGCGAGATATAAGCCTGCAAGCTTTGTGATCCAAAAGGCGTTACTGTAGATACTGCATTAAAGGCTCGTTTCATTATAGGCATAAGCTCTGTTTTAAATGTTTTGTAAAAATGTGGGGTGTACCCGTCTGGGCCTGGGCTTTTCCCGAGTATTAATGAATCAATCACTCTTTGTATTTCTGCTATAGAAAAGTCTTGCTCTAACTGCGTTGTCTCTATAGCGGTTAAGGCCGGTATTGCAGTTTCCTTTATATACTGCCGTATATCTTGTTGAAATTGATTTTTGTTAGCCCAAATAATTCTTTTTGACCTATGAGGACTGTTTTGTTTTGGTCTGCGGAATTTATTCTGGGAGGTGTTTGTACTCCCATATCCTTTAGAAGAGAAAGCTGAAATAATATCAGAATTATACAGGACTATATGGTGAAAAAGGAGAACTAATGCAAAGTTTTGATCAGGCAGTTAGCTGGCAAGGCTTTATTTAAAGGAAAGGATTAGCTTAAGCTTGTAGGACTGCTTCAGCCTGCTTCAGCTTGCTTGAACTCATAAGTTTGCAACTGCGGACTGCCTGCTTTTTTCCTCCCTTTTTTAATTTAATTTTCTTTTTACCTTAAAGCTTGAACTCTTTGATTAATGAGATTGAACCTGTCTGCATATACTTCTCTGCTTTTATTTGCATAGTCGCATAATCACAAAGTTGCTTATTATTTACCTGTATAATTTTTCATCATTTGAGGAGATACATGCAACAAGATCTGTGTTTTGATATATCAACTACAAAACATTTAAGTAATATCTGAATATATCTGAATATATATGCTATGCTATATTGCTATATGCTATGCTATATTGCTATGCTATATTGATCTGCATTCATATTCCTTAAGGTGTTAGTTGCGTATTTATACATCTACATATCAGTCAGCAGCTTAATAATCCTATAAAGTTGATAAGTAGATCTGAACGCATCTGAAAAACAATCACAATTATCTACGTACCTACTCTTTGGCATTTCTGTCCCCCTGTAGCTCTATTTGAATCCCCCCCCCCTTTTTTTGTCCTTCTGAATATTTATCTAGATACAGGCGGTATACAGATCACACATAGATTTGTATAGTTACCTGAATATTTACTTACATACTCATTTGTAATTCATTGGCAGTTGATTATTTATGTGGAGATTTAACTGGAATGTTTATATAAGGGCCTACTAATTTACATATTGAGTGGGCAACATCTCGCTTTAGTATAAAATGTGCAGATAGGGCTAAGCATATGTCTTCTTTGAGTAATTGCACGTTTGTATTATTATTTGTATATTTATCTGAAAGCTCCCTGTTATAGCCTTCCCCTGAGTAAGCACCTGCTTGTTCGGTAAGAGCCTATATTTTGGGTGGTGAACATACAGAGTAAAAATAATTTGATAAGAGGGTAGAATGGGGAGTAAAGGAGTCAAAACCAATCAAGCAGAAAGCGGGAATTGTAATTCCATAAAGACATACATGGTGCAGGATAAAACAGACCAAAGAACGGAACAGACAATGGAGAGTGCCGAGGAAATAACCCCCGGGTCAGAGGGGCAGACAAATAAAATTGATCTGGGAGAAGAAGGAGTTTCACAGAAAGATCAAAAACAACAGAGAATAGAGAAAGAAACAGATAGCTTACAAGCACTCCCTACAAAGCAAGATATGGTAGAGATGATGTCTCACTTAGAGTGCACGATTAAAGGAGAATTGAATGCCACAAGAAAGGGTAGAATAATCTGAAGCCCAGTTAGATGTTAATAAAAAAGCGATTATGGAGTTGCGGGAGAGAGCTGAACTAGACTGGCTGGAAATGAGGAATATTCGATATAGGCTTGAAGACCAAGAAAATTGGAATAGACATAACAACTTAAGAATTCGGGGGCCTGCCAGAGTCTGTGAAAAATACTGACCTAGAGAAAACGGTCCATGAGGTGTTCAACAAAATACTGAATAAAGAAATATCATCCCCTATACGCTTTGAAAGAGTGTATAGAATACAACAAATAAATAGGTCATCAGCAGACACCATGAGAGATGTAATAGCAAGATTCTCTCACTATGAAATAAAGCAACAAGTTTCATATGGTATGAGAAATGCTGCACTGATTGAATTTAATGGAATTGAAAAATACTGATATTCACAGACTTATCACAAGAGACTTTAGCCTGCAGGAGGGCATTGAAACCCTTGATAATGCAGCTACAAGGGAAAAATATTTCCTATAGATGGGGTTTCCCTGCTTGTCTAATTGCGAAAAATCAAGGGATCTCAGCTACACTTCGATTTCCAGAAGACTTGAAAGAATTTTGTAGCAAACTAGTGTTGCCATTGGTTAAATGGAAAACTGGGGAAAAAAAACCCAGAATGGGGGAAGCTAAAAGATCAGTCATGGAATAAAGTATAGAGCTCAAACAATGGAAATAAAACGGGAGGCGATAGATAAGCAGTGAAGCATGTGGTAAGGGGGAGATGAGCCAGTAAGGATAGAAGTTTCGCTCGGGGGCACACTGGGGTCTGACAATGCCTGCCTGCACCCTCAGAACAATTTCTGGAAGGGGGATGAGGTCTGGGGGTTCACGCAAGAATACAAACCCCCCAAGGATGTCCTGTCTGGCTGGGTGCCTATAATATGGGCGACAGCCCAGCAGGGTATTTTATTGATATTCAATGCAGGGGTTGGGTGGGGGAGGGGGAAATGGTATAAGGAAGTTTGAATGGGGCTAAATAGATGGGGTTTGGTTGTCTAGGTGGGTTGTGTTTAGTTTTTTGTTGTTGGTTGAATGGACCATCCTAAAGGAAGTGGAAGAATCCTCTCCTATGGTTAAATGTTTTTTGTTGCTCATGCCCCATATATTTGAGAGATGAAGCCTTTAAAGATAGTTACCTATAATGTGAGAGGTTTAAATAGCCCCAACAAAAGGTACCAAATAATGCAGGAATTGAAAAGCTGGTCATCAAACATTGTTTTTTTGCAAGAGACTCACCTTAAGTGGTCTTCCAGGGTTGGACTAAGCTCAAAGGGCTTTCCAGTCCTAATAAGAGATTCAAAGGAATAGCAATAGGTTTTGACAGTAATACACCATTTATTTTAAAAGCAATGGAGTCTGACTCAGAAGGAAGGTACCTATTTATTAAGGGATCCCTGTTCAATAAGGAGTATACATTTGTTAATGTTTACTGCCCTAATATCCACCCTTGTCATTTTTGAGGAAGATATTGAGTAAGTTAGAAAATTTTAGGGAGGGGAAAGTAGTTAGGGCAGGAGATTTTAACTTTGTGCTTGATCCAACCCTGGATACCCAACCTATATCCCTCCGCTCAGAGGGGAAAAACCTTAAAGCTGTCAAACAAAAATTATATCAGCAGCAATTAGTGAAGATGTGGAAAATTTTGAATCTTAGGGGGAGGGACTTCACATATTATTCTTAACCACTTGACGACCGCCTCACGCCGATGTACGTCGGCAAGGCGGCACGGACAGGGCAAAATCACGTACATGTACGTGATTTGCCTTCCGCGGGTGGGGGGTCCGATCGGACCCCCCCCGGTGCCCAAGGCGGTCGTCTTTTGTCCCACGGCGATCGGAGGTGAGGGGGAGGCCATCCGTTCGTGGCCCCCCCTCGCGATCGCCGCCGGCCAATCGAATCATTCCTTTGCTGCTGTATGCTAAACACCAGCAAAGGAAATGATGTCATCTCTCCTCGGCTCGGTAATTTCCGTTCCGGCCCGAGGAGAGAAGACAGGTATGTGAGTGCACAACACTACACACACACAGTAGAACATGCCAGGCACACAAAACACCCCGATCCCCCACCCGATCGCCCCCCAATCACCCCCCCCTGTCACAAACTGACACCAGCAGTTTTTTTTTTTTTTTTTTTCTGATTACTGCATTGGTGTCAGTTTGTGACAGTTACAGTGTTGGGACAGTTAGTATTAGCCCCCTGTAGGTCTAGGATACCCCCCTAACCCCCCCTAATAAAGTTTTAACCCCTTGATCACCCCTGTCACCAGTGTCGCTAAGCGATCATTTTTCTGATCACTGTATTAGTGTCGCTGGTGACGCTAGTTAGGGACGTAAATATTTAGGTTCGCCGTCAGCGTTTTATAGGGACAGGGACCCCCATATACTACCGAATAAATGTTTTAACCCCTTGATAGCCCCCTAGTTAACCCTTTCACCACTGATCACCGTATAACTGTTACGGTTGACACTGGTTAGTTTGTTTATTTTTTATAGTGTCAGGGCACCCGCCGTTTATTACCGAATAAAGGTTTAGCCCCCTGATCGCCCGGCGGTGATATGCGTCGCCCCAGGCAGCGTCAGATTAGCGCCAGTACCGCTAACACCCACGCACGCAGCAAACGCCTCCCTTAGTGGTATAGTATCTGATCGGATCAATATCTGATCCGATCAGATCTATACTAGCGTCCCCAGCAGTTTAAGGTTCCCAAAAACGCAGTGTTAGGGGGATCAGCCCAGATACCTGCTAGCACCTGCGTTTTGCCCCTCCGCCCAGCCCACCCAAGTGCAGTATCGATCGATCACTGTCACTTACAAAACACTAAACGCATAACTGCAGCGTTCGCAGAGTCAGGCCTGATCCCTGCGATCGCTAACAGTTTTTTTGGTAGCATTTTGGTGAACTGGCAAGCACCAGCCCCAGGCAGCGTCAGGTTAGCGCCAGTAGCGCTAACACCCACGCACGCACCGTACACCTCCCTTAGTGGTATAGTATCTGAACGGATCAATATCTGGTCCGATCAGATCTATACTAGCGTCCCCAGCAGTTTAGGGTTCCCAAAAACGCAGTGTTAGCGGGATCAGCCCAGATATCTGCTAGCACCTGCGTTTTGCCCCTCTGCCCGGCCCAGCCCAGCCCACCCAAGTGCAGTATCAATCGATCACTGACACTTACAAAACACTAAATGCATAACTGCAGCGTTCGCAGAGTCAGGCCTGATCCTTGCGATCGCTAACAGTTTTTTTGGTAGTATTTTGGTGAACTGGCAAGCACCAGCCCCAAGCAGCGTCAGATTAGCGCCAGTACCGCTAACACCCACGCACGCAGCATACGCCTCCCTTAGTGGTATAGTATCTGAACGGATCAATATCTGATCCGATCAGATCTATACTGGCGTCCCCAGCAGTTTAGGGTTCCCAAAAATGCAGTGTTAGCGGGATCAGCCCAGATACCTGCTAGCACCTGCATTTTGCCCCTCCGCCCGGCCCAGCCCAGCCCACCCAAGTGCAGTATCGATCGATCACTGTCACTTACAAAACACTTAACGCATAACTGCAGCGTTCGCAGAGTCAGGCCTGATCCCTGCGATCGCTAACAGTTTTTTTGGTAGCTTTTTATTGAACTGGCAAGCGCCAACGGCCTAGTACACCCCGGTCATAGTCAAACCAGCACTGCAGTAACACTTGGTGACGTGGCGAGTCCCATAAGTGCAGTTCAAGCTGGTGAGGTGGCAAGCACAAGTAGTGTCCCGCCGCCACCAAGAAGACAAACACAGGCCCGTCGTGCCCATAATGCCCTTCCTGCTGCATTCGCCAATCCTAATTGGGAACCCACCGCTTCTGCAGCGCCCGTACTTCCCCCATTCACATCCCCAACCAAATGCAGTCGACTGCATGAGAGGCATTTTCTTTATGTCCTCCCGAGTACCCCTACCCAACGAACCCCCCCAAAAAAGATGTTGTGTCTGCAGCAAGCGCGGATATAGGCGTGACACCCGCTATTATTGTCCCTCCTGTCCTGACAATGCTGGTCTTTGCATTGGTGAATGTTTTGAACGCTACCATTCACTAGTTGAGTATTAGCGTAGGGTACAGCATTGCACAGACTAGGCACACTTTCACAGGGTCTCCCAAGATGCCATCGCATTTTGAGAGACCCGAACCTGGAACCGGTTACCGTTATAAAAGTTAGTTACAAAAAAAGTGTAAAAAAAAAAAAAATATATATAAAATAAAAAAAAATAGTTGTCGTTTCATTGTTCTCTCTCTCTCTATTCTCTCTCTCTATTGTTCTGCTCTTTTTTACTGTATTCTATTCTGCAATGTTTTATTGTTATTATGTTTTATCATGTTTGCATTTCAGGTATGCAATTTTTTATACTTTACCGTTTACTGTGCTTTATTGTTAACCATTTTTTTGTCTTCAGGTACGCCATTCACGACTTTGAATGGTTATACCAGAATGATGCCTGCAGGTTTAGGTATCATCTTGGTATCATTCTTTTCAGCCAGCGGTCGCCTTTCATGTAAAAGCAATCCTAGTGGCTAATTAGCCTCTAGACTGCTTTTACAAGCCGTGGGAGGGAATGCCCCCCCCACCGTCTTCCGTGTTTTTCTCTGGCTCTCCTGTCTCAACAGGGAACCTGAGAATGCAGCCGGTGATTCAGCCAGCTGACCATAGAGCTGATCAGAGACCAGAGTGGCTCCAAACATCTCTATGGCCTAAGAAACCGGAAGCTACGAGCATTTTATGACTTAGATTTCGCCGGATGTAAATAGCGCCATTGGGAAATTGGGGAAGCATTTTATCACACCGATCTTGGTGTCGTCAGATGCTTTGAGGGCAGAGGAGAGATCTAGGGTCTAATAGACCCCAATTTTTTCAAAAAAGAGTATCTGTCACTACCTATTGCTATCATAGGGGATATTTACATTCCCCGAGATAACAATAAAAATGATTAAAAAAAAAATGAAAGGAATAGTTTAAAAATAAGATAAAAAAGCAAAAAAATAATAAAGAAAAAAAAAAAAAAAGCACCCCTGTCGCCCCCTGCTCTCGCGCTAAGGCGAACGCAAGCGGCGGTCTGTCGTCAAACGTAAACAGCAATTGCACCATGTATGTGAGGTATCGCCGCGAAGGTCAGATCGAGGGCAGTAATTTTTGCAGTAGACCTCCTCTGTAAATCTAAAGTGGTAACCTGTAAAGGCTTTTAAAGGCTTTTAAAAATGTATTTATTTTGTTGCCACTGCACGTTTGTGCGTAATTTTAAAGCATGTCATGTTTGGTATCGGCCTAAGATCATCTTTTTTATTTCATCAAACATTTGGGCAATATAGTGTGTTTTAGTGCATTAAAATTTAAAAAAGTGTGTTTTTTCCCCAAAAAATGCGTTTGAAAAATCGCTGCGCAAATACTGTGTGAAAAAAAAAAATGAAACACCCACCATTTTAATCTGTAGGGCATTTGCTTTAAAAAAATATATAATGTTTGGGGGTTCAAAGTAATTTTTTTGCAAAAAAAATAACTTTTTCATGTAAACAATGAGTGTCAGAAAGGGCTTTGTCTTCAAGTGGTTAGAAGAGTGAGTGATGTGTGACATAAGCTTCTAAATGTTGTGCATAAAATGCCAGAACAGTTCAACCCCCCCCAAATGACCCCATTTTGGAAAGTAGACACCCCAAGCTATTTGCTGAGAGGCATGTCGAGTCCATGGAATATTTTATATTGCGACACAAGTTGCGGGAAAGAGACAAATTTTTTTTTTTTTTTTGCACAAAGTTGTCACTAAATGATATATTGCTCAAACATGCCATGGGAATATGTGAAATTACACCCAAAAATACATTCTGCTGCTTCTCCTGAGTACGGAGATACCACATGTGTGAGACTTTTTGGGAGCCTAGCCGCGTACGGGACCCCGAAAACCAATCACCGCCTTCAGGATTTCTAAGGGCGTGAATTTTTGATTTCACTCTTCACTGCCTATCACAGTTTCGGAGGCCATGGAAAGCCCAGGTGGCACAAAACCCCCCCAAATGACCCCATTTTGGAAAGTAGACACCCAAAGCTATTTGCTGAAAGGTATAGTGAGTATTTTGCAGACCTCACTTTTTGTCACAAAGTTTTGAAAATTGAAAAAAGAAAAAAAAAAATGTTTTTTCTTGTCTTTCTTCATTTTCAAAAACAAATGAGAGCTGCAAAATACTCACCATGCCTCTCAGCAAATAGCTTGGGGTGTCTAATTTCCAAAATGGGGTCATTTGGGGGGGTTTTGTGCCACCTGGGCATTCCATGGCCTCCGAAACTGTGATAGGCAGTGAAGAGTGAAATCAAAAATTTTCACCCTTAGAAATCCTGAAGGCGGTGATTGGATTTCGGGGCCCCGTACGCGGCTAGGCTCCCAAAAAGTCCCACACATGTGGTATCCCAATACTCAGGAGAAGCAGCTGAATGTATTTTGGGTTGCAATTCCACATAGGCCCTTGGCCTGTGTGAGCAATATATCATTTAGTGACAACTTTGTGCAAAAAAAAAAAAAAGTGTCACTTTCCCGCAACTTGTGTCAAAATATAAAATATTCCATGGACTCAATATGCCTCTCAGCAAATAGCTTGGGGTGTCTACTTTCCAAAATGGGGTCATTTGGGGGGGGTTTGTGCCACCTGGGCATTCCATGGCCTCCGAAACTGTGATAGGCAGTGAAGAGTGAAATCAAAAATTTACACCCTTAGAAATCCTGAAGGCGGTGCTTGGTTTTCGGGGCCCCGTACGTGGCTAGGCTCCCAAAAAGTCCCACACATGTGGTATCTCCGTACTCAGGAGAAGCAGCTGAATGTATTTTGGGGTGCAATTCCACATAGGCCCTTGGCCTGTGTGAGCAATATATCATTTAGTGACAACTTTTTGTAAATATTTTTTTTTTTGTCATTATTCAATCACTTGGGACAAAAAAAATAAATATTCAATGGGTTTAACATGCCTCTCAGCAATTTCCTTGGGGTGTCTACTTTCCAAAATGGGGTCATTTGGGGGGGGTTTGTACTGCCCTGCCATTTTAGCACCTCAAGAAATGACATAGGCAGTCATAAACTAAAAGCTGTGTAAATTACAGAAAATGTACCCTAGTTTGTAGACGCTATAACTTTTGCGCAAACCAATAAATATACGCTTATTGACATTTTTTTTACCAAAGACATGTGGCCGAATACATTTTTGCCTAAATGTATGACTAAAATTTAGTTTATTGGATTTTTTTTATAACAAAAATTAGAAAATATCATTTTTTTTCAAAATTTTCGGTCTTTTTCCTTTTTTTTTTTTTTTTATCCACTTCAGCGAAAGTTTTCCGAGAGACATTATTTCAACTTTATGTGTCAAACTTTATCTCTTCTCCTTTTTCACATCATTGTGGATTGTTTCCGTCACATCTTTATTATTTTTCCCTTCTAGGATATTCTTAAATAATTTTAACAACCGACGACAAAACGCCTTCTATAATTATAAACCCTATTATTATCTTAATCTCTCTCAGTCCCTCTTATTTCCCCCTCGCCCCCCCCTCCCCCTCCCCTGTGTCTGGTCCGTTCCTTTATGTTGTTTATTTATCCACTTGGCTCTGTACCTATTCTTTCTTTTATCCTATCTAAATAAATATCCGAGACTTTGTAGTTTTTCCAACTTTCCCATCTACTATTATCCCCTTTCTCTCCTCCTTCCATTTTGTAGTGATAATCTATTTCCTTTAGCCAGTTTCTAATGTCTGGTTTTCCACTTTTTAGCCAATTCTTGGGATTTAAGGCCTTGGCCGCATTCAGGAGGTTAGGTATTATTGATTTTCTATATTGTTTCTTAGGTTTATTGTAGATATGGAAGAGGCAAGTCCAAATATTTTGTTCTATTTCTTCTCCAGTTATTTCTTTTATGTTATTTAACACTTCCTTCCAGTACTCCATTATTATTGGGCATTCCCAGCATATGTGTATGATCGTTGCTATTTGGCCACATTTTCTCCAACACAAGGAGGTTCTATCTTGATGGAATCTGTGTATTCTTACTGGGGTCATATACCATCTTGATACTAGTTTATAATTCATTTCTATGGTCTTCATGTCCCAAGCCTTATTATATCCCATTTCTATCATTTTTTCCACTTTTTGGTTATCTATTTTTGAATTCATTTCTTTTTCCCATTGATTTATATATTCTGGTCTTTCTTGTGCTTCCAAATCTGTCAGTATACTATAAATTTTTGATGTTCCATTTTTTAATGGTGTTTCATTACTACATAGCTTTTCCAGTGCAGTTAATTTTGTTTCATCTCTCAGTGGGTGTGGTATTGTGCTTACTAGGTGCCTTAGTTGAGTATACTTCCATTCATTCATCTTCCATCCATTCCTTTCCTCTATTTCTACTCGTGTTCTTATTTTACCATTTCTAGTGATATCTTTCAGTTGTGGGTTACCTATTCCTTGGATTTCAAATATTTCCCTCCCAGGGGTGAAGAGATTCGATCCTGTGAGTGCTAATAGTGGTGAATTATATTTCCATTCGTTCTTTAAGTGGATGGTGTCCCAAATTTTAAATACATTTTTTGTTATTTCGTGCGTGTCGGTGTCCAATATTCTATATTTCTGTGGAATCCAAATATTCTTATGTAGTGTGGCTCCACTTATTGTGTTTTCCATTTCCACCCATTTTTTTTCATTTTTCTCATTTGTCCACTCTAACATTCGTGTTAAAACTATCGCTTTATAGTACCTACTTATATCTGGAGTGGCAAGACCTCCATGCTCCTTTTTCCTTGTGATCAGCGTGTAATTAATTCTTGGTTTTTTATTAAGCCATATGTATTTTAGCAGGATTGTTTTAATTATTTTAAAAAAGCTCTGCGGGATTTTTACTGGTAACATCTGTAATCTGTAGTTTATTTTAGGTAATATCGTCATCTTAAACATATTTATTCTTCCAATCCATGAAAGTGGCTGTATTCTTAACTTTTTCATTTCTTCTTTGACCTCATTGATCAGTGGAATAAAGTTTGCCTGATAAATTTTTTCGACTCTAGGAGTTATTTTAATTCCAAGGTAATTTAGTTCTTTTACCCAAGTGAATGGGAATTCTTTTTGTAAAAACTGAACTTCCTTTTTCTCTAGACCTATGTTTAATATTTCCGTTTTTATTGGATTAATTTTGAAGTTTGACAGTTCTCCGTATTTTTTAATTTCTTTCAGTATGTTTGGGAGTGACACTCTTGGGTTGGATACGTACATCAAGATGTCGTCCGCGTAAGCAGCGATCTTATGCTCTTTTCCTCCTAGTTTCGCTCCTTCTGCATCTTAATTTTTGGAGAGAGTCTACCGTTTACTTTTACGACTGCTGTCGGGCCATTATACAAATTTGTTATCCACTTCATCATTTTTGTCCCGATACCCAAATGCCGCAATGTATCCATCATGAAACCCCAGTCTACCCTGTCAAATGCTTTTTCTGCATCCAATGACAGGAATAGAACTGGGGTCTCATTCTGCACCTTCTTGTGCAACATCAGTAATGATTTTAGGCTGTTGTCCCGCCCCTCTCTCCCCGGGACAAAACCAGTTTGGTCCGGGTTGATCCACAGTGGGATTAGTTTTTTTATCCTAGTGGCCAGGATCTTGGAGTACAGCTTCGTGTCGGCGTTCAATAGGGCTATTGCCCTGTAGCTTGAGCAGTTAACTTTGTCTTTCCCTTCTTTTGGTAGTATTGTAATATGAGCTAATAACGATTCACTTCTTATTTCTTCATCTTCCCCTAAGGAATTCATATATTCTAATAGTTTTGGAGTCAGCTGTTCTTCAAATTTTTTATAGTATTTGACCGTAAACCCGTCTGGTCCTGGGCTTTTTCCTACGGGAGTTTCCTTTAATGCCAGTTTTACCTCTTCATGCGTAATATTTTTTTCCAATTCTTCTAGTTGGTCTATTTTTAGTTTTGGTAAGTTTGCTTTTTTTAAATATTCTTGTATCTTCTTTGTTCTTGTATTCGCTTCTTTCCAACTTTCCTGTCCTTTTATTGCATAAAGGGAGCTGAAGTATTTTTGAAATGTTATCGCTATATCTGTAGTTTTATTTACCACTTCTCCTTTTTCATTTTTGATCTTCTCAATGTAATTCAAAGACTTCTTTTTTTTACCAGATTTGCTAGGTATTTTCCTGGTTTATTACCCCATTTATATTTTTCTTGTACTACTCTGTTGTAGTCCTTCCTTTCTTCTTGTTCCATCCAGTCTTTTAATTGCTCTCTCTTTTGAGATAGTAGGCCGAAGATTTTGTTGTTTACTTGATTTTTATGTTTTCGTTCCAATTCATAAATTTCTTTAATTATTTGTTGCATGTTTGTTTTCCTTTCCTGTTTTTTTCTTGCCCCTATGGCTATTAACTTGCCCCTAATAACAGATTTATGCGCCTCCCATATTGTTGCTTTCGATACCTCTGGTGTATCGTTTTCCTCAAAATATCTTTTAATTTCTTCTATGATGCTTTTTTCGGTCTCACTGTCTTCTAATAAAGTTTTGTTGATTCTCCATGGACCCCTTTCAAGTACTTCTCCTTTTATTTTCATTCTCAAGGTTACTGGGCTGTGATCTGAGGCGGTTATTATGCCTATTTTTGTTTCTTCTATTTCTTCCAAGTTTCTATGTTCGACCATGATGTAATCCAATCTGGAGTAAATTTTGTGTACTGTTGAGTAGAATGTGTAGTCCTTTGTGCTGGGGTGCTGAATTCTCCAAGGGTCTATTAGTTGCTGTTCATATAATGTTCTTTTTAATTTCTTTAGTTGATTTACCTCTTTGTCCCTTACTCTTGAGGTACTGTCCATTTTATTATCCATGCTGAAGTTGAAATCTCCAGCTAGTATTAATTTTCCTTGCTTGAATTCCATTAGTATTTTAATTATATCTATCAAATATTTTTTAGGGTTCTTATTAGGACAGTAGACATTGGCCAATGTATATTTTACCCCGTGTATAGTTCCTGTAATAAATAGATATCGACCCTCCGGGTCTATTTTCCTTTGATCTATTAGAAAACGTACATTTTTCCCTATACCGATGGCTACTCCTTTGGCCCTTCTTATTGGCGAGTCTCCTTGATACCATGTTGGTATGTTTCTTGAATAAATTTTGGCATTTGAGTTTTGGGTTATATGCGTCTCCTGTAGGAAAATTATTTCTGCTTTACTTTTTTCTAGTTCTCGGAGAATGATGTTTCTCTTCACTGGGGAATTTAGTCCTCGGACATTGTAAGAGACTATTTTTATGCTGTTTACGTTTTCCATTCTTGTGCCTTTTCTTCCCCGCCCGTCCTCTGGCCCTCCCCCCCACGCGGTACCCCTAGGTGACCGGATGGAGGGGACACCCAGCGGACGCACGGGGTCTCCTCATCTCTTGTCTCAAAATAGGTGCGCCTATGTAACCACTCATGTGACTCAGACCTTTCCCTCCCCACCCTCCTTCCCTCCCTTTTCCCTCCTCCCACCTCCCCCCTCCCTTTTTTCTGATATGGGTTTTTTACCCCCATATTCTCTAGAGCTGAGAGCGTTTTACTTTGTTTTGTGGGGCACGCTCTGCCCCCTCTGCTCTATTTATTGTGAGGCGGAGTTCTGTAAGACACCCTATTCCCCCCCTGCCTAAGCACTAATAGGGCGACCCCCTGTCCACTCCGTGAGTCCCTGTTTCCCTCTCCCTGCATTTTTGTTGTGTTTTACCAATCCTTTCACTTTCCTTTTTTCCCATCCCATCAACCCCAGCCCCCCCCCCCCCTTTCCACTCTAAGGCCCCTTGCACCGTTGTGTGGTATTTTCTCAGATATTAATTTCCTCGAGAGTCCACATCTTGATGTCTGATCCTTGAATTTACTTGCCACTGCAGGTCATGTCCTGCCGTTATTCGCTCCTGACTATTTGCGTATTTTTCCAGTTCTGGGGAGGGGATTTCTAGTTTGTTGCAAAAGTCCGGAATCTCCTCCACATGTCTTAGCCTCGCACTTATTCCGTTTTTCCTTGCTATTAGACATGCTGGAAAACCCCAGTTGTATTGAATTTCTTGCTCCCGGAGGATTTCTAATAATGGCTTTAGTATCCGTCGTCTTTTCAACGTTTCTTGAGATAAATCTTGAAATATTTGTAATTTACCTCCCGCAAACTCTATTTGTGTTTTCCTCTTTAGGTTTATCCAGATCTGTTTTTTTTCTTCCCATTTTTCAAAGCGTACGATTACATCTCTAGGTGTTTCCCTTGCGAACCTTTGAGGTTTTTTTACTCGAAAGACACTTTCTATTCCTATTGTGTTAGTTGTTTCCTTTCCCAAGATTTGGTTGAAGAGATTGTTCATTTTTTCTATTAGATTTTCTGCTTGTTCTGTTTCCGGTAACCCACGTATTCTCAAGTTTTTCTTTTTATCTCTATTTTCTTGCTCTTCTATTTTATATGATTGTTCCTGTTGTTCCCGTTTTAATTTCTTTATTTCGTCTTCCAGTTCCTTTATTTTTTTTGATGTAGGTCTACTTTGATCTCTACTTCTTCCACTCTGTTTAACATATATCCCATATCTTTATGGAGTGTTGACATCTCTGCTTTTAGGGAATTCTCTAGTGCCGCGAACATTTTTTCCATATCCTGTTTTGTTGGCAACTGTGGCCCTTGTTGTCCTTCCTCCTTTCCTCTGTCTTCCTCTCCCATTTCTGGCTCCATTCTGGGTTCTGAGAGGTGGCTGGTTTCTGTTTGTACTTTATACTGGCCTTTTTTGTCCTTGTTGTCCTTCTCTTTTATATCTATTTGTCTGCCCTTTGAACCCACTTGTTTCTCTCCTTCTCCGATTCCTTGCTGTATATACCTGTTCATAGGGCCTGGACTTGGGCCTAGGCTGGTCCTAGGTGATTTCGGTATTGCTCCCGCACTTCTTGTTGTTTTCCCCTTCATGTTTGTTTCTATGGCTGGATTTATAAGATCTTCGAAGCTGCCTTCCAGAATACCCCTTGATTGGGGTCTCTTAATGATGAAAAAATCTCCCAGCCTTCTTAAATTGACTTATTTTTACTAATATTTCTTTTGTTCCGTTCTCCTACCCGGCATCCTCCCCACAATCCAATAATAGAAATAATTAATGAGATATGAGTAGTCCCCGTTTTCCAGAAGTTATGTTACTACCTTAAGTACATTAAGCATTCCTTGGTGCTGTTCAATTGTTTAAACCATAGTATTAAGTCCCCATGCACATGGACGTCTCCACAGCTGCTTTTCTGAGCCCTTTCTGCAGCTCAAAAAGGCCTGTCTATGTCAGTCCATGGCCTCACGCCCACCTAGGCGTCTCTGAGCCGCAAGTGGCATAGGCGTTCCTAAGCTGCAAAAAAAAAAAAAAAAAAACGCTCAAAAACGCTATTGCAAAAATGCTGAAAAAAGCTGAAAAAAGTTAAAAAAAGTCACTGCAAAGACACCGGCGTCTTCACAGCACTTTTCTAACAGCCCGTGTGCATGAGGGCCCAGGTGCTCAGCAAAATAATTCAAATGTTTTAGCGATATAATGCAATCTAATTCAAGTATTCAGCAAGATGATTTATATATTCAGCAGTATAGTTCCAGTATGAGCTTATATGTTCCACATTTTTGTTACTATGAAATTTCTTCTTATTCCATAGTTTGTACTATCAAGCCTATAGTTAGTACCATTTGCAAAAAACAAAAACAAAAACAAAAAAAAAAACAAAAAAAAAAAATTCACAAGAAAGGGAGATACTGCAGCAGCAGCAGCAGCAGCAAGCAGGTGGGGGCTGGGAGACAACTCTTCCGTTGGCTTGTCTTTCTTTCACCTTCTCCTTCTCTTCTCCCCTGTTCCCCCCCCCCTGTTTTTATTGTTTTTCTTAGCTCACTTGATTCTACTTTTTCAGCTCTTTCGCCTTCATTTACTTTCATTTACTTTCACTTTTCATTCCATTTATTTCATTTTATTTCAATGTGATCTTTCCCTTTCCCTTTCCTTTGTTCTATTACTTTTCCTTTGCTTGTTCACTTCAAGACAATTGCAATAGAAAAGAGCCAAAAGAGGAGAAAAAAAAGAAAAAGAAAAAAAAAACGCTCAAAAAAGCTCAAAAACGCTATTGCAAAAACACTGAAAAAAGTTAAAAAATAAAAAAAAAAAAAAAAAAGTCACTGCAAAGACACTGGCATTTTCACAACGTTCTCCCAACAGCCCGTGTGCATGAGGGCCCAGGTGCTCAGCAAAATAATTCAAATGTTTTAGCGATATAATGCAATCTAATTCAAGTATTCAGCAAGATGATTTATATATTCAGCAGTATAGTTCCAGTATGAGCTTATATGTTCCACATTTTGTTACTATGAAATTTCTTCTTATTCTATAGTTTGTACTATCAAGCCTATAGTTAAATACCATTTGCAAAAAACAAAAACAAAAAAAGACAAAAAAAAAAAAAAAAAATCACAAGAAAGGGAGATACTGCAGCAGCAGCAGCAGCAAGCAGGTGGGGGCTGGGAGACAACTCTTCCGCTGGCTTGTCTCTCTTTCACCTTCTCCTTCTCCCCTGTTCCCCCCCCTGTTTTTATTGTTTTTCTTAGCTCACTTGATTCTACTTTTTCAGCTCTTTCGCCTTCATTTACTTTCATTTACTTTCGCTTTTCATTCCATTTTATTTAATTTTATTTCAATGTGTTCTTTCCCTTTCCCTTTCTTTTGTTCTATTACTTTTCCTTTGCCTGTTCACTTCAAGACAATTGCCATAGAAAAAAGCCAAAAGAGGAAAAAAAAAAAATACGGTACTTATCTTTTAGTTGTTGTTGAAGTTGGGACAAAAAGGGACGCTCACTACTGCTTGTTGCTGCTCTCTGATGCTGCGAACGTTCAGGTGCTGTCTCTGATGTTATCAATCTGCCCAGGTCTGTCTGACCCGCTGAAGTCTCAGCTGTTCTCTGCTCTCAGCTCTTCAGTGTCCGCTGCCGCTGCTCCTTGCTCCACTCACCCACCTTCCTGGCTTCCTGGCTCTCTCCTCCGAAATTCCTCGGTGCACTTCAACTGGTTCCTCCGCTCTCCGCGGACGGCAACACCGCTGGGGACTTGAAACAGCCCCCAGCAACGCACCGTTTTCCCTGCTGCCGTCGCTTCCGAAGCGCTCCGATCTCCGCGGTTTTCCAGTTCTCCTAACCCCCCGTCCTCGATGAGCCTTCTAGCCCATCCGACTCCGGAGGGGTGGGGGGGGGGATGCAGTCAGACGCAGGTACAAACTTCCTCTGGCTTACACCACAAGACAGCTCAGTGAGTGATGAGCAGGGGGGGCGGGGAGGGAAGCTACCTACACCTTCTCATCAGGCCGATCATTCCTCTCAGCTGCAGGGAGAGGGTTCTCAGGATCCTCACGCCGTGCACAGAGCCATTACCAGGCTCCTCCCTCAAGCTAGCCACCTCGGTCTTTTTCCTTTTATAGCGCAAAAAATAAAAACTGCAGAGGTGATCAAATACCATCAAAAGAAAGCTCTATTTGTGAGAAGAAAAGGACGCAAATTTTGTTTGGGTACAGCATTGCATGACCGCGCAATTAGCAGTTAAAGCGGCGCAGTGCCAAATTGGAAAAAGACCTCTGGTCCTTAGGCAGCATAATGGTCCGGGGCTCAAGTGGTTAAGTACACTCCTCTTATTCGAAAATGTATTATGTCTTCCTAGATCACCAGCTTTTAGAAGGTTTATTAAAAGTGGAATTGAAATCAATCACCCTCTCGGATCATGCCCCGGTATTGATAAGCTTGAATTAAGTGGACATGCCAAATAGGCAAAGGTCCTGGAGGGTGGATGAATCACTTTTACATGATCATGGTATAATGGAAGGTCGGGAAAAGGATATGAACGTGTTTTTTAAAGAAAATACCATAGAAAATATTGCGCCAACTATACTGCGGGAGACACATAAAGTATTTATGAGAGGGAGATTAATAGCAGAGGGGGCCAAGAGTAAAAAAAATTTGGACTGAACAAAAAAACTCCCTTTTACAAGAGATCCACGAGTTGGAACAGACACATAAAAGGACAAGGGATAATAAGGTAATGATTGAATTAACAGGAAAGCGGGAGGCCTTGAGGGATTTAATGGAGCAGGATACCAAAAGAGTGTTTATTAGAACAGCCAAAAAGCAGTACGAATTTGCTAACAGATCAGGGAGATTACTGGCAGGGGTGATTAAACCTAGAAGGAATCCAAATTTTATTCAGAAAATGAAAGATAAAAAGGGAGAGATGAAACACTCAACTAGGGATATTAGTAAAATTTTTATGGAATATTATCAAGCACTTTATAAAGTAAATGATATCCTAAACCCGGATGAGGCACAAAATAGAAGAAATAAAATAGAACATTATTTACGGGATATAAAACTACCTGTGATATTGGAGGAGGACTCAAGTGGGTTAAATAGGGAAATTTATAAAGGAGAAATAGAGCAGGCAATTAAGAATAGCAAGGTTAGGAAAAGCCCAGGCCCAGACGGGTATATGTCCCTATATTTTTAAAAGTTTTTGGGAATTCTGACTCCTTATTTTCATTTATACATGAATTCCATTGGGGCGGGCCTGAAGACACGTGATGAAGCTTTGGGGGCCTATATAACACTCTTAGTAAAGGAAGGGAAGGACCCAACATTATGTTCCAGCTTTAGGCCAATATCCCTTATTAGTGAAGATATGAAAATTTACACGAAGGATATTGGCTGAGAGACTGAAGCTCCATATGCCAGAATGTATAGGAAAAGATCAAGCAGGCTTTGTCCCTGGGAGAGAAACAAGGGACAATATTTTGAAAACAATTCTATTAATGCATGAAGCAAAAAAAGGTAAGAAACCCGTTTTTTCCTATTAATAGATGCCCAAAAGGCCTTTGATAGGTTAGATTGGGATTTCATGCTTAGGACACTGCATAAATTTGGCATAGGATACCATGTATGCTCGGGTGGATAGAGGCTTTGTACTCTAAACCTACGGCCCAAATTCAGGTAAATGGAACTATATTAGAAGCCTTCAGGCTCTATAATGGTACACGTCAGGGCTGCCCACTTTCCCCTTTACTTTTTGTGTTTTCTCTGGAACCCTTTTTAGCTTCTATGAGAGCCAACTATGAAATTAAAGGTATAGAAATTGCGGGACAAGAATATAAGACATCAGCTTTGTCGGATGATATTATGTTCTATATATCGAACACCACACAAACACTCCCAAAGATTTTGAGAGAAGTGAGCTATGAGGCCATTTCGAATTTAAGGATTAATATGGAGAAAATGGAGATATTGAATATCTCTGTTTTCCCAACTTAATGTAGGTCCCTTAGAGCTCTTTTTCCCTTTGAGTGGAAGGAAAGGGGATTAAAATACTTGGGAATATGCTTGGCAGTGTCAACAACAGATTTATACCAAGACAACTATTTACCTTTATTGAATAAAATTAAACAAGACTTGAAAGGTTACCCTGCACATAGACTATCATGGTTTGGTAGGATAAAGTCGATTAAAATGATGATCCTCCCAAAAGCTCTATATATCTTCCAAAGCCTTCCGATAAATATCCCTGGAGCATACTTTAAAATTTTTAGACTGATACTGCTAAAATTTATATGGAATAATAGAGGCAATCGCATTGTCTATAAAATAATGAGTAGACCAAGAGAGAAGGGAGGAGTACTCCTTCCAGACTTTGAAAAGTATCATAAGGCAGCAGTATTGCGCAGGATCTTGGACTGGGTCCATAGTTCCATGCATAAAAAAGTGTTTTTGCCTTGCTAGATCTCACTATATCAGAGAGAGTGGACCTGAACAGACTACAGATCCAGTCAGAGTTCAGTTTTGTGGAAGCAAGTGGCCAAAATAGGTCTCATATAAGCCATGTGAGATATGGAGCCTCTGGTTCAATGCTGTGAGTTTGGTCCATCCATCCATTAGCCTCATTGTATGCAGCTGGTGATCCATCTGTTCGATAGGAAATCTGCTTTTTCAGCCTGCCATTTGGATTTTTGCAACTTTTAGTTTGCCATCTGGTAAGGAGGCTCTCTGTGTGGTGTTGGTGATTGGATTTGCTTCTTTCACTGGGTGTTCTTTATGCACTTCCCTTTTTTTCACAATGTGAGTGCCACTTCATTCTATATTTATATTTTTTCTTTGTCAGTATTACGCTATGTTATTTAATTTTTTTCTGGGATGATTTTATAATGTGGAATCAACGCTAACCCACGGTTCAAGTCAATTATCGATTCACCTTACTGTTTCGCATCAAGGTCTGGTCTGGGTTAAGCCACCTGTTTAATTGGCTTACGTTCTGGTAAGCATACCATTCATTAGTTGGGGATACACTTCATTATGTCAAGTCACTGAATGTTATCATTTGAAGCATTGGAACATCTACTACTTTGGACTTTAATTAGCACATCACAGAACTTTTTGTTTTTGTGTTTTCTGGGTTGTTCATATATTTTTTTAATTTTTATATATTTTTTCACATATTTATTTATTTTTTTATAGTTCATACTGAAAACAATCACCCTTTCAGGTTTATTAATTTTTTTAGCACAGCTTCTCTGCTTCTTATGAGTATAGTGGGCCTGGGCTAGATTATTTGGATCCCAAAGCAATATAGAGGCCTCACGGGAGAAATGGCCCGAATTATAGGATGTTGGGTCCGTGTGTCCATTTGGAAGTTGGGAAACGGAATTGAATCAAGCACTGCCTGAAGCAAAGAAAAATAAAGTCTTAGATTATGTCCACACTACTTCAATGGACACACAGACAAAATAAATTACAAATTGTTGGTTAAATGGTACTATGTCCCATTAAAACTGCATAAGATGACCCCGCACATCTCTCCTCTATGTTGGAGGAATGCGGGGAGGTTGGGACCCATGCCCATATATGGTGGCAGTGCCACTTGATTCAACCATACTGGGTAGAAATACTAGATTGAATCAAAAAAATCAGTGGAAACGAAATTGGGCTAGATCTGTGGCAATGTTTGTTCCATGCGAAAGGCTCCACAAGGAAAAAATATAGAGCAGCAATTACTCCATTTTTGCTGAATGCAGCAAAGGCATTAATCCCCAAACAATGGGGGTCTAAGAAGGTACCAACAATGAAGGATTGACTTAGGGAGGTAGATAAGACCAGGCTCATAGAAGAAGTAATACACTTGCAAAATGAATCCGAAGTAAGATTTGCTAGTATTTGGAAAGGGTGGCTGGAATTTAAACAATCTCCGGTATACGTGAGTGACATGGGAAGCGAGGGCAGTATTTAGAGGTTCAACACCTGGCCCTTCCCCTTTTCTCGGGGAGGTGGTAGTGGGGGGGGTTGGTTTTGGTTTTCCTTCTTTTTTTCTCTCTCTTCTTTTTCTTCTCTCCTCTCCTTTCTGCACAAAGAATGCACGATTGTTAGGGGCACATAGTTGTGGTAGAGAGGTAAGACTCTCTCCACCTCATAAATAAATATAAAGGGTATGGGTGGGTCACAGAATCGTTTATGTGAGTATGTACATGTGTATATCTATGTATGTATATGTATGTATGTATATATATATATATATATATATATATATATATATATATATATACAGTATATATATATATAAGAAATTTGTTAAGAGCACCTAATACATTTTGAAGGAATGGGGAGATGAAACCACTAAATGAAACAATTTGGTTAGAGTTAAATGAGGGAGGAATGGGGGATAGGAACTTCACGGTAAGGAATAATGAGATAGAGGGGTTGAAGGGGTGAATAGGAAAAGGGTTTGAGAGGATCACAGATTCACTAATGTGTATATATATATAAATGAGATACTACTTAAGAGCACTAAATAAATAAGGAAGGAGTGGGGGGGGGTGTTTATTAAACAAATAAATAAATGAGGATGGGAGGATAGGTACTTCACGTTAAGGAACAATGAGTTTGGGGGGGGGAGTAAGTGGTATGAAAAATAAAGGAGGGAAAGGGTGGGAGAGGGGTAGGGAGGGGAAAGGGAAGGGGGAATTTCATATTACTATTATATAAATTTATTTTTTTTCTTTCGGGGGGGGGGGGGTTCAGAGGGGAGATCAGGAGTTAAGGGTGTAGTTTCTCTATCTTTTTAAATTTATTTTTTGATCATGAATTTTTAGAAATAAGGCTATTTGAGAAGTGATGTTATAGGATAGATCCATTCTTTTTGTACTTATGTATGTGTTATGTATTTTTCTGAGTGTTTTGTATTTATACGTTGGAATGATATGGAAGATTTTGTATGTCTATAATAATTTAATAAAAAATAATTGAAACAAATATATAGCCCAGCACACAGCTGTGCAATCAGCATGCCTGTCTCTCCAAAATCTGGCGTAAACCAATAATCTTCCAAGTAGCACAGGGTCCCACTGCCACAATATACGTATATACATATATATATATATATATATATATATATATATATATATATATATATATATATATATACACATACACACACATACTACACTATTACATTACTAATTATTAATACACTGCCTGCACTGACAACACTGTGTGTAAATATATATACACACACACACACACACACACACACACACAGTATCTCACAAAAAAAAGTGAGTACACCCCTCATATTTTTCTAAATATTGTATTATATCTTTTCATGTGACAACACTGAAGAAATGACACTTTGCTACAATGTAAAGTAGTGAGTGTACAGCTTGTATAACAGTGTCAATTTGCTGTCCCCTCAAAGTAACTCAACACAGTTATTAATGTCTAAACAACTTGCAACAAAAGTGAGCACACCCCTAAATGAAAATGTCCAAATTGGGCCCAAAGTGTCAATATTTTGTGTGGCCACCATTATTTTCCAACACCGCCTTAACCCTCTTTGGCATGGAGTTTCCCAGAGCTTCATAGGTTGCCACTGGAATCCTCTTCCACTCCTCCATGACAACATCACAAAGCTGGTGGATGTTAGAGACCTTGCGCTCCTCCACCTTCCATTTGAGGATGCCCCACAGATGCTTGATAGGGTTTAGGTCTGGAGACATGCTTGGCCAGTTCACCACCTTTACCCTCAGCTTCTTAACAAAGCAGTGGTTGTCTTGGACGTGTCTTTGGGGTCATTATGTTGGAATACTGCCCTGCGGCCCAATCTCCAAAGAGAGGGGATCATGCTCTGCTTCAGTATGTCACAGTACATGCTACAATGCTGGCAGCACTCATAGGTCTATTTCCCCAAGTATAACCTCTGGATATGACGCTGAGCACGTGCACTCAGCTTCTTTGGTCGACCATGGCAAGGTCTGTTCTGAGTGCAATTTGTCCAGTTAAACCGCTGTATGGTCTATTTCCCCAAGTATAACCTCTGGATATGACGCTGAGCATGTGCACTCAGCTTCTTTGGTCGACCATGGCAAGGCCTCTTCTGAGTGGAACTTGTCCTGTTAAACCGCTGTATGGTCTTAGCCACAATGCTGCAGCTCAGTTTCAGGGTCTTAGCAATCCTCTTATAGCCTAGGCCATCTTTATGTAGAGCAACAATTTTTTTTTTCAGATCCTCAGAGAGTTCTTTGCCATGAGGTGCCGTGTTGAACTTTCAGTGACCAGTATGAGAGAGTGAGAGCTCTAACACCAAATTTAACACATCTGATCCCCATTCACACCTAAGACCTTGTAACACTAACAAGTCACATGACATCAGGGAGGGAAAATGGCTAATTGGGCCTAATTTGGACATTTTCATTTAGGGTTGTACTCACTTTTGTTGCCAGCGGTTTAGACATTAATGGCTGTGTGTTATGTTATTTTGAGGGGACAGCAAATTTACACTGTTAAGCTGAACACTCACTACTTTACATTGTAGCAAATTGTAATTTCTTCAGTGTTGTCACATGAAAAGATATAATAAAATATTTACAAAGTTGTGAGGTGTGAACTCACTTTTGTGAGATACTGTATATATATATATGTGCTGTGGAAATTAAAGATTAATTCCTCAATTATTCGATTAATTTTTTTGATCGATCAAAATTCTTTTGATCGGTACTCACCTCTCTGCCATCTTCCAGGTCTTCAGGGAGTTCCGTCGGAGATCCGGTGTTGTCACGGACATCGACTTCACCGGACTCCCCCTTCCCCAAGTGCCTCCGTCTGCTAACGAAGGGAAGGGGGAGGAGTCTGGTGACGTTGAAGTTCTGATTGAACGTAACGCGTGCGGGGGAGGAGCTACGCATGATGTCACCCGCTGCTGCCCTACGGAACTAACACGATTGTCAGCTTTGTTGTGTTTTTATCATCTTTATGTGAGTAGTTGTGTTTGAACACAAAAACTAAATCTTATACTTAAGCGGTGAGCACTTAGATCAGGGGTCTTCAAACTACGGCCCTCCAGTTGTTCAGGAATTACAATTCCCATCATGCCTAGTCATGTCTGTGAATGTCAGAGTTTTACAATGCCTCATGGGATGTGTAGTTCTGCAACAGCTGGAGGGCCACAGTTTGAAGATCCCTGACTTAGATCTTTTCTTTCTACCCATGACCTGGCATCCTTGCTGAGACCTAAGGAGACATGAGAGACGTTTATGGTCCGTGTTAACCTTTTTGATACCCACTTGCATGACCACCTGTTTGCAGGGGTTTGCAGGGGTCCATGCCATAAGGTGAGAGTGATTATTTAGACCGGAGGTGGAGGGATTGTCACGCTACTGTGGAAAAAAAATTACTTACGTCAGTGCTACAGTTTGAATTTAAAACGTATTTGTGTGAACTGTGAAGTTAAGTCATGGATTGTGGAAACTAACTAGTGTCGGGGGATCGTATATAGTGTATACCACATTTACAACTGACTAATGCAGAGTTGCAATGCAAGGAGATCAGCTAAAAGTAGTTGGATCTGTATGTGCATTATAATGAATCAAAATTAGTTGATTAATTGATTTAAAAAAAAAATCGATTAATCGAACACAAAAATTTTAATCAGTAACAGCCCTGATATATATATATATATATATATATATATATATATATATATATATATATATATATATATACACATATACATACACTAATCTAGCTCAAATTCTCTCAATCTCCTCCACGTATCACACTACATATGGCCTTTGTGTAAGCAGCCTTATATGTGGGGCTTGGACTTAGCCCCGTGAGCCATGATTGGTCAATCATGGCTCTCATAGCAGATTGTACTGTGATTGGCCAAAGCATGCAGGTCAGGTGCATGCTTTGGCCAATCAGCAGCCTTCAATGCACTGCAAACTCACAGTGCATTATGGGGCGCTCCACGGCACTCTAATTTGCCGCGAACGGCCCATATATTCTATTTGTTTGTGAATAAATGAAAACCCGATGTTTGAGTCAAACTTACGTTTGTTTCGAACGTCGGGACCATCCCTAGCAACCATTGGCATGGGGAGAAAAAACAAACCTGAGTCATTGTGCCATACTCACCCAGGTGCTCGTTGATGGCCCTCTCCTGCATGTGCAGCCGCTGCAGCATGGCCAAAGTCCAGTTCCACCTGGTGGGCATTTAACAAATGAGGCAGTTTATGGGCAGATGGAATTCCCACTGAATTTCAGCCAACTGAGCATTAGGTGTGTATGACCACCTGAAATAGCTACAGACTCTTCTGGCCTGCTTTAGCAGATCTTCCAACCTTGGGTAGCTGCTTAAGAAATGCTGCACCAAATTGAGAACATGTGCCAGGCATGGCATGTGTCAACTTTCCCTGTCAAAGGGCGGACAGGAGGTTTTTGCCATTATCGCACACCACCATTCCTGGCTCAAGCTGGCATAGCATGAGCCACCTCTGGGCCTTCCCTTGCAGAGCTGCAAGAATCTCTGCTCTAATGTGGCTCCTGTCCACTAGACACACCAGCTGAAGCACTGTACCATTTAGCCTGAATCACTGTATAGCCCCTTAGGGGGTTTTGGTGATTCATAGGACAATTCAGCAGAGAGGGGCATGGAGTGGAGGAGGAGGTGGTGGAGCTGAAAAATTGTGCATCATCACTAGCAGATGTATGGAGATGTGCCCATTTTGAAGGCTTATATGCAAGTAATTGGCCATAAAAGGGGTATGGGGTCTGGGTACTGCCTGGGGGACATGTATCTATCTATCTATCTATCTATCTATCTATCTATCTATCTATCTATCTATCTATCTATCTATCTATCTATCTATCTATCTATCTATCTATCTATCTATATATATATATATATATATATATATATATATATATATATATATATATATTTTTTTTTTTTTTTTTTTTTTTAACTGATCATTTTTTTCAGGAGCAGTAATTTTAATAATGCTTAAAGTGCAACAATGAAAAATTCCTTTAAATATCATGCCTGGGGGGCCCCCTTAATGTGCCTGTAAAGTGGCACATTAGTAGCATATACAGAACATGCTACAGCAAAACTAACATTTCTAAAGTCAAATCCCATTTAAAACGACTTGCGGTTACAATTGCCGACACCCAACTGTGACTGTGAATGGGTATCGGGTACATCATACCTGTACCCAATTCACAAAAAAAGTGTCAAAAGGTAATAAAATCCTTTATTAAAAATGAAAAAAGAAAAAAGTGTCCCTCTGTGTAAATACACCATCAATCTCAACGCCCGACGAAACGCTTCCGCCTCCTGGGAGGCCTCCTGCCGACTGCTCTCTTTGCACTTTGACAGTTCTTATATAGGCAAGGGCAGGGCCACCAGGTTACTTCACTTGGTGGCACTGCCCCCTTCTGAAGTCACATTACTGGGGGGGAACCCCATGCCGTTTTTTTTTTTTCTTTCTTTTTTTTTACCAGCACTTTTTTTTATTCAGCTGTCAGCGGGGAAACCCATTGACAGCTCATGTCTCATCGTTTTTTAAGGACGCGGCAACAGGCTTCCTGGCCCCATTTCTTAACAATCAGCTTACACTGCACCCTGATTGGGCAAAGCTTTGCCCAATCAGGGCACAGAATGCACTGTGCAGCGCTCAGTGCATTGCAGGGTGTTCGTCGGGGCAAAATAGCCAGTGCTTTTGCCACTCTTGCACTGCTTGCGGCAAAGCTGAGCTGTGGGAAGTGGGTCGGTAGATAACAGCTCCTCAATCTAGTGGAATATGGTGGCTGCTCTCTACTCTTCCATGATGGCTTTCTCATTGGGGTTGTGCCTCACCCTCTTCCTCTGCTCCATCCCTCACCCAAGTTACATCAGTGACCTCATCATTATCATCCCCTCCATCCACATCATCACTGGAGCCAACTTGGCAATACATTGCGGATGGAGGAACATGACTTCCAATTTGTTGCTTACCAGTGTTCTCCCCTCTCTGTAGGCTCATGTTCCTACCTTCCTCAACCTCAGAACCAAGATCTGAATCAATTAATGGCTGGGCATCGTCAAGGAGCAAGTGGCTGACACATAACACTTTTACATAACTAAGCTGATTCCTTCATGCATGATGCCGGGGCTATGGCAGGAGTAGCTGTGGACAAGGAGGCAGAATAAGCCACTCTGGCAGCTGCGGTGGACTTTGCACTAGTCTCTTTTTGGGTGATGGAGGATGAGGAGGATGAGGAGGAGGAGCATGGTTATGTAAGCCAGTCCACCACCTCCTCTGCATGCTGTGGCTGGATAGCATGGGCAACATCATTAAACAGGCAAAATTGTTAATTAAAGACCTTTATTCAGCTGGAGATGAAAAACCAGCCGAAATCTCCATTCATCAGGAAATAGGAGGAAGCCTTTACAAAGTGAAGGGAATTCCCCTTTTAGCCGGTTGCCGCTGCATTGACATTTTGGCCCTATTGGAAGATTTCTTCATAACAAAGTATTACACTATGGCCAGTTTCTTTTTATCCACATGCCTGTGAGATGTTAATTTAGGGTCCTTGCCATATCCCTCGGCCCATGCTGTAAGCAGTCCAGTACGCCAGTTGGATCTTTCATACTGGGACGGAACACAAGCTGTTTTTGGCTTGCCTTGCAGTAAGTGCATTATTTGTATGGTGGCGGATCACGGAGTGTGGTGTCTCTCTCATCTTTATCGCTGAGTTTGATTGCGTTCACTCAAGGGTTTCTCTTTTGCTGTATTTTTATGCACTTGTGTAAGTTTTCTATCCTCTTTTATTCAAATCATTTTGCCAGTATTACACTATGGCCAGTTTCTTTTTATTTACATGCCTATGAGATGGAAGTCTGGTGTCCTCACTACATCCTTTCAGCCATGGTGTATGCAGTCTAAGTGTATCATCTGGATTTTCCATACCAAGACGAGATACAGGCTGTTGTTCGCTTGCCTTGTGGTAAGCGCAATAATTGTGTGTTTGCGGATTACTGCATGGGGTGTCACTTTTTTCTTCACCACTGACTTTGGTCGGGTTCACCCAAGGGACTGATTTCAGATTATTACTTCACACATGATTTTCATCTATTATACATGGACACTAATTTTTGATTCATAGATACATGTATAGACCCATGTATTTTTCTAATTTTTATTCTTTAATGTTTTGCATACATATATGTACTTTCTAACGGAAGCTTTCAAGATTACTTCACGTGTTTCATCAATATTTTAGCGCGGTTATTTCTCTTTTCTATTTGTTGTTTTGGTGCACATCTCACTGTTTAACTGCTGCTTTTGGGGGGTTCAGTTTTTAGGGGAGGTGGTAGTGGGGGGGGTTGGTTTTGGTTTTCCTTCTTTTTTTCTCTCTCTTCTTTTTCTTCTCTCCTCTCCTTTCTGCACAAAGAATGCACGATTGTTAGGGGCATATAGTTGTGGTAGAGAGGTAAGACTCTCTCCACCTCATAAATAAATATAAAGGGTATGGGTGGGTCACAGAATCGTTTATGTGAGTATGTACATGTGTATATCTATGTATGTATATGTATGTATGTATATATATATATATATATATATATATATATATATATATATATACAGTATATATATATATATATAAGAAATTTGTTAAGAGCACCTAATACATTTTGAAGGAATGGGGAGATGAAACCACTAAATGAAACAATTTGGTTAGAGTTAAATGAGGGAGGAATGGGGGATAGGAACTTCACGGTAAGGAATAATGAGATAGGGGGGTTGAAGGGGTGAATAGGAAAAGGGTTTGAGAGGATCACAGATTCACTAATGTGTATATATATATAAATGAGATACTACTTAAGAGCACTAAATAAATAAGGAAGGAGTGGGGGGGGGGTGTTTATTAAACAAATAAATAAATGAGGATGGGAGGATAGGTACTTCACGTTAAGGAACAATGAGTTTGGGGGGGGGAGTAAGTGGTATGAAAAATAAAGGAGGGAAAGGGTGGGAGAGGGGTAGGGAGGGGAAAGGGAAGGGGGAATTTCATATTACTATTATATAAATTTATTTTTTTTCTTTCGGGGGGGGGGGGGGTTCAGAGGGGAGATCAGGAGTTAAGGGTGTAGTTTCTCTATCTTTTTAAATTTATTTTTTGATCATGAATTTTTAGAAATAAGGCTATTTGAGAAGTGATGTTATAGGATAGATCCATTCTTTTTGTACTTATGTATGTGTTATGTATTTTTCTGAGTGTTTTGTATTTATACGTTGGAATGATATGGAAGATTTTGTATGTCTATAATAATTTAATAAAAAATAATTGAAACAAATATATAGCCCAGCACACAGCTGTGCAATCAGCATGCCTGTCTCTCCAAAATCTGGCGTAAACCAATAATCTTCCAAGTAGCACAGGGTCCCACTGCCACAATATACGTATATACATATATATATATATATATATATATATATATATATATATATATATATATATATATATATATATACACATACACACACATACTACACTATTACATTACTAATTATTAATACACTGCCTGCACTGACAACACTGTGTGTAAATATATATACACACACACACACACACACACACACACAGTATCTCACAAAAAAAAAGTGAGTACACCCCTCATATTTTTCTAAATATTGTATTATATCTTTTCATGTGACAACACTGAAGAAATGACACTTTGCTACAATGTAAAGTAGTGAGTGTACAGCTTGTATAACAGTGTCAATTTGCTGTCCCCTCAAAGTAACTCAACACAGTTATTAATGTCTAAACAACTTGCAACAAAAGTGAGCACACCCCTAAATGAAAATGTCCAAATTGGGCCCAAAGTGTCAATATTTTGTGTGGCCACCATTATTTTCCAACACCGCCTTAACCCTCTTTGGCATGGAGTTTCCCAGAGCTTCATAGGTTGCCACTGGAATCCTCTTCCACTCCTCCATGACAACATCACAAAGCTGGTGGATGTTAGAGACCTTGCGCTCCTCCACCTTCCATTTGAGGATGCCCCACAGATGCTTGATAGGGTTTAGGTCTGGAGACATGCTTGGCCAGTTCACCACCTTTACCCTCAGCTTCTTAACAAAGCAGTGGTTGTCTTGGACGTGTCTTTGGGGTCATTATGTTGGAATACTGCCCTGCGGCCCAATCTCCAAAGAGAGGGGATCATGCTCTGCTTCAGTATGTCACAGTACATGCTACAATGCTGGCAGCACTCATAGGTCTATTTCCCCAAGTATAACCTCTGGATATGACGCTGAGCACGTGCACTCAGCTTCTTTGGTCGACCATGGCAAGGTCTGTTCTGAGTGCAATTTGTCCAGTTAAACCGCTGTATGGTCTATTTCCCCAAGTATAACCTCTGGATATGACGCTGAGCATGTGCACTCAGCTTCTTTGGTCGACCATGGCAAGGCCTCTTCTGAGTGGAACTTGTCCTGTTAAACCGCTGTATGGTCTTAGCCACAATGCTGCAGCTCAGTTTCAGGGTCTTAGCAATCCTCTTATAGCCTAGGCCATCTTTATGTAGAGCAACAATTTTTTTTTTCAGATCCTCAGAGAGTTCTTTGCCATGAGGTGCCGTGTTGAACTTTCAGTGACCAGTATGAGAGAGTGAGAGCTCTAACACCAAATTTAACACATCTGATCCCCATTCACACCTAAGACCTTGTAACACTAACAAGTCACATGACATCAGGGAGGGAAAATGGCTAATTGGGCCTAATTTGGACATTTTCATTTAGGGTTGTACTCACTTTTGTTGCCAGCGGTTTAGACATTAATGGCTGTGTGTTATGTTATTTTGAGGGGACAGCAAATTTACACTGTTAAGCTGAACACTCACTACTTTACATTGTAGCAAATTGTAATTTCTTCAGTGTTGTCACATGAAAAGATATAATAAAATATTTACAAAGTTGTGAGGTGTGAACTCACTTTTGTGAGATACTGTATATATATATATGTGCTGTGGAAATTAAAGATTAATTCCTCAATTATTCGATTAATTTTTTTGATCGATCAAAATTCTTTTGATCGGTACTCACCTCTCTGCCATCTTCCAGGTCTTCAGGGAGTTCCGTCGGAGATCCGGTGTTGTCACGGACATCGACTTCACCGGACTCCCCCTTCCCCAAGTGCCTCCGTCTGCTAACGAAGGGAAGGGGGAGGAGTCTGGTGACGTTGAAGTTCTGATTGAACGTAACGCGTGCGGGGGAGGAGCTACGCATGATGTCACCCGCTGCTGCCCTACGGAACTAACACGATTGTCAGCTTTGTTGTGTTTTTATCATCTTTATGTGAGTAGTTGTGTTTGAACACAAAAACTAAATCTTATACTTAAGCGGTGAGCACTTAGATCAGGGGTCTTCAAACTACGGCCCTCCAGTTGTTCAGGAATTACAATTCCCATCATGCCTAGTCATGTCTGTGAATGTCAGAGTTTTACAATGCCTCATGGGATGTGTAGTTCTGCAACAGCTGGAGGGCCACAGTTTGAAGATCCCTGACTTAGATCTTTTCTTTCTACCCATGACCTGGCATCCTTGCTGAGACCTAAGGAGACATGAGAGACGTTTATGGTCCGTGTTAACCTTTTTGATACCCACTTGCATGACCACCTGTTTGCAGGGGTTTGCAGGGGTCCATGCCATAAGGTGAGAGTGATTATTTAGACCGGAGGTGGAGGGATTGTCACGCTACTGTGGAAAAAAAATTACTTACGTCAGTGCTACAGTTTGAATTTAAAACGTATTTGTGTGAACTGTGAAGTTAAGTCATGGATTGTGGAAACTAACTAGTGTCGGGGGATCGTATATAGTGTATACCACATTTACAACTGACTAATGCAGAGTTGCAATGCAAGGAGATCAGCTAAAAGTAGTTGGATCTGTATGTGCATTATAATGAATCAAAATTAGTTGATTAATTGATTTAAAAAAAAAATCGATTAATCGAACACAAAAATTTTAATCAGTAACAGCCCTGATATATATATATATATATATATATATATATATATATATATATATATATATACACATATACATACACTAATCTAGCTCAAATTCTCTCAATCTCCTCCACGTATCACACTACATATGGCCTTTGTGTAAGCAGCCTTATATGTGGGGCTTGGACTTAGCCCCGTGAGCCATGATTGGTCAATCATGGCTCTCATAGCAGATTGCACTGTGATTGGCCAAAGCATGCAGGTCAGGTGCATGCTTTGGCCAATCAGCAGCCTTCAATGCACTGCAAACTCACAGTGCATTATGGGGCGCTCCACGGCACTCTAATTTGCCGCGAACGGCCCATATATTCTATTTGTTTGTGAATAAATGAAAACCCGATGTTTGAGTCAAACTTATGTTTGTTTCGAACGTCGGGACCATCCCTAGCAACCATTGGCATGGGGAGAAAAAACAAACCTGAGTCATTGTGCCATACTCACCCAGGTGCTCGTTGATGGCCCTCTCCTGCATGTGCAGCCGCTGCAGCATGGCCAAAGTCCAGTTCCACCTGGTGGGCATTTAACAAATGAGGCAGTTTATGGGCAGATGGAATTCCCACTGAATTTCAGCCAACTGAGCATTAGGTGTGTATGACCACCTGAAATAGCTACAGACTCTTCTGGCCTGCTTTAGCAGATCTTCCAACCTTGGGTAGCTGCTTAAGAAATGCTGCACCAAATTGAGAACATGTGCCAGGCATGGCATGTGTCAACTTTCCCTGTCAAAGGGCGGACAGGAGGTTTTTGCCATTATCGCACACCACCATTCCTGGCTCAAGCTGGCATAGCATGAGCCACCTCTGGGCCTTCCCTTGCAGAGCTGCAAGAATCTCTGCTCTAATGTGGCTCCTGTCCACTAGACACACCAGCTGAAGCACTGTACCATTTAGCCTGAATCACTGTATAGCCCCTTAGGGAGTTTTGGTGATTCATAGGACAATTCAGCAGAGAGGGGCATGGAGTGGAGGAGGAGGTGGTGGAGCTGAAAAATTGTGCATCATCACTAGCAGATGTATGGAGATGTGCCCATTTTGAAGGCTTATATGCAAGTAATTGGCCATAAAAGGGGTATGGGGTCTGGGTACTGCCTGGGGGACATGTATCTATCTATCTATCTATCTATCTATCTATCTATCTATCTATCTATCTATCTATCTATCTATCTATCTATCTATCTATCTATCTATCTATCTATCTATCTATCTATATATATATATATGTATATTTTTTTTTTTTTTTTTTTTAACTGATCATTTTTTTCAGGAGCAGTAATTTTAATAATGCTTAAAGTGCAACAATGAAAAATTCCTTTAAATATCATGCCTGGGGGGCCCCCTTAATGTGCCTGTAAAGTGGCACATTAGTAGCATATACAGAACATGCTACAGCAAAACTAACATTTCTAAAGTCAAATCCCATTTAAAACGACTTGCGGTTACAATTGCCGACACCCAACTGTGACTGTGAATGGGTATCGGGTACATCATACCTGTACCCAATTCACAAAAAAAGTGTCAAAAGGTAATAAAATCCTTTATTAAAAATGAAAAAAGAAAAAAGTGTCCCTCTGTGTAAATACACCATCAATCTCAACGCCCGACGAAACGCTTCCGCCTCCTGGGAGGCCTCCTGCCGACTGCTCTCTTTGCACTTTGACAGTTCTTATATAGGCAAGGGGCAGGGCCACCAGGTTACTTCACTTGGTGGCACTGCCCCCTTCTGAAGTCACATTACTGGGGGGGAACCCCATGCCGTTTTTTTTTTTTCTTTCTTTTTTTTTACCAGCACTTTTTTTTATTCAGCTGTCAGCGGGGAAACCCATTGACAGCTCATGTCTCATCGTTTTTTAAGGACGCGGCAACAGGCTTCCTGGCCCCATTTCTTAACAATCAGCTTACACTGCACCCTGATTGGGCAAAGCTTTGCCCAATCAGGGCACAGAATGCACTGTGCAGCGCTCAGTGCATTGCAGGGTGTTCGTCGGGGCAAAATAGCCAGTGCTTTTGCCACTCTTGCACTGCTTGCGGCAAAGCTGAGCTGTGGGAAGTGGGTCGGTAGATAACAGCTCCTCAATCTAGTGGAATATGGTGGCTGCTCTCTACTCTTCCATGATGGCTTTCTCATTGGGGTTGTGCCTCACCCTCTTCCTCTGCTCCATCCCTCACCCAAGTTACATCAGTGACCTCATCATTATCATCCCCTCCATCCTCATCATCACTGGAGCCAACTTGGCAATACATTGCGGATGGAGGAACATGACTTCCAATTTGTTGCTTACCAGTGTTCTCCCCTCTCTGTAGGCTCATGTTCCTACCTTCCTCAACCTCAGAACCAAGATCTGAATCAATTAATGGCTGAGCATCGTCAAGGAGCAAGTGGCTGACACATAACACTTTTACATAACTAAGCTGATTCCTTCATGCATGATGCCGGGGCTATGGCAGGAGTAGCTGTGGACAAGGAGGCAGAATAAGCCACTCTGGCAGCTGCGGTGGACTTTGCACTAGTCTCTTTTTGGGTGATGGAGGATGAGGAGGATGAGGAGGAGGAGCATGGTTATGTAAGCCAGTCCACCACCTCCTCTGCATGCTGTGGCTGGATAGCATGGGCAACATCATTAAACAGGCAAAATTGTTAATTAAAGACCTTTATTCAGCTGGAGATGAAAAACCAGCCGAAATCTCCATTCATCAGGAAATAGGAGGAAGCCTTTACAAAGTGAAGGGAATTCCCCTTTTAGCCGGTTGCCGCTGCATTGACATTTTGGCCCTATTGGAAGATTTCTTCATAACAAAGTATTACACTATGGCCAGTTTCTTTTTATCCACATGCCTGTGAGATGTTAATTTAGGGTCCTTGCCATATCCCTCGGCCCATGCTGTAAGCAGTCCAGTACGCCAGTTGGATCTTTCATACTGGGACGGAACACAAGCTGTTTTTGGCTTGCCTTGCAGTAAGTGCATTATTTGTATGGTGGCGGATCACGGAGTGTGGTGTCTCTCTCATCTTTATCGCTGAGTTTGATTGCGTTCACTCAAGGGTTTCTCTTTTGCTGTATTTTTATGCACTTGTGTAAGTTTTCTATCCTCTTTTATTCAAATCATTTTGCCAGTATTACACTATGGCCAGTTTCTTTTTATTTACATGCCTATGAGATGGAAGTCTGGTGTCCTCACTACATCCTTTCAGCCATGGTGTATGCAGTCTAAGTGTATCATCTGGATTTTCCATACCAAGACGAGATACAGGCTGTTGTTCGCTTGCCTTGTGGTAAGCGCAATAATTGTGTGTTTGCGGATTACTGCATGGGGTGTCACTTTTTTCTTCACCACTGACTTTGGTCGGGTTCACCCAAGGGACTGATTTCAGATTATTACTTCACACATGATTTTCATCTATTATACATGGACACTAATTTTTGATTCATAGATACATGTATAGACCCATGTATTTTTCTAATTTTTATTCTTTAATGTTTTGCATACATATATGTACTTTCTAACGGAAGCTTTCAAGATTACTTCACGTGTTTCATCAATATTTTAGCGCGGTTATTTCTCTTTTCTATTTGTTGTTTTGGTGCACATCTCACTGTTTAACTGCTGCTTTTGGGGGGTTCAGTTTTTAGGGGTAGCGCAGTATTTTTTTGTTTTTTATCATTAAACAGAGTAAATTATGTTCTGCCTGAGGATGGACCATGTCCACCTTTGCCTTTGGACACAGATGATGCTGGCCTCCTCACAGTGCCATGGAGACATCTGCCTCTCCCTGTTGGCTTCACAGACATGATGGGGAAATGTGTACATGGATGCAGTTTAATCAATGGAAAGTGGTGTTCGGTGCACTTTAACTTGAATACTCACTACACAGACACAATCCACTGACACACTACAATATACTGCAGTAAAACTACATTGACACACTGAAATATACAGCACTGAAATATACTGCGGTAATTGTGCAATAAAGCACTGAACTATACTGCAGCAAACCTTCAATAACGTACTGAAATATACTGCATTAAATGTGCACTAACGCACTGCAATATACTGCAGTAAAACTGTAACACACTGAAATATACTGCTTTAGATATGCAGTCAGGCACTGCATTATACTGCAGTAAACCTGCAATAACGCGTTGAAATATACTGCGTTAAATGTGCACTAACGCACTGCAATATAATGCAGTAAACCTGCAAAAGGGCACTCAAATATACTACGTTAAACATGCAGTAACACACTGCAATATACTGTGGTAAACAGGCAATAACACTCTGAAATATACTGCAGTAAACCTGCAATAATGCACTGAAATATACTGCGTTAAGCGTGCAGAAACACACTGCAATATACTGTGGTAAATGTGCAATAACGCACTGAAATATACTGCGTTAAACTCACACTAACACACTGCTATATCCTGCAGTAAACGTTCACTAATGCGCTGCAATATACTGTGGTAAACCTGCAATAAAGCACTGGAATATACCGCATTAAACGTGCAGTAATGCACTGCATTATAGTTATATAGTACATAGTAGGTGAGGTTTAGGGATGAGCCGAACACCCCCCTGTTCGGTTCGCACCAGAACATGCGAACAGGAAAAAAGTTCGTTCGAACACGCGAACACCGTTAAAGTCTATGGGACACGAACATGAATAAACAAAAGTGCTAATTTTAAAGGCTTATATGCAAGTTATTGTCATAAAAAGTGTTTGGGGACCTGGGTCCTGCCCCAGGGGACATGGATCAATGCAAAAAAAAAGTTTTAAAAACGGCCGTTTTTTCAGGAGCAGTGATTTTAATAATGCTTACAGTCAAACAATAAAAGTGTAATATCCCTTTAAATTTCGTACCTGGGGGGTGTCTATAGTATGCCTGTAAAGGGGCGCATGTTTCCTGTGTTTAGAACAGTCTGACAGCAAAATGACATTTTGAAGGAAAAAGCTTATTTAAAACTACCCGCGGCTATTGCATTGCCGACAATACACATAGAAGTTCATTGATAAAAACGGCATGGGAATTCCCCAAAGGGGAACCCCAAACCAAAATTTAAAAAAAAAAAATGAAGTGGGAGTCCTCCTAAATTCCACACCAGGCCCTTCAGGTCTGGTATGGATATTAAGGGGAACCCCGGCCAAAATTAAAAAAAAAAAATGACGTGGGGTTCCCCCTAAATTCCATACCAGACCCTTCAGGTCTGGTATGGATTTTAAGGGGAACCCCGCGCCAAAAAAAAAAAAAAAAACGGCGTGGGGTCCCCCCAAAAATCCATACCAGACCCTTATCCGAGCACGCAACCTGGCAGGCCGCAGGAAAAGAGGGGGGGACGAGAGTGCGGCCCCCCCTCCCTCCTGAACCGTACCAGGCCACATGCCCTCAACATTGGGAGGGTGCTTTGGGGTAGCCCCCCAAAACACCTTGTCCCCATGTTGATGAGGACAAGGGCCTCATCCCCACAACCCTGGCCGGTGGTTGTGGGGGTCTGCGGGCGGGGGGCTTATCGGAATCTGGAAGCCCCCTTTAACAAGGTGACCCCCAGATCCCGGCCCCCCCCCTGTGTGAAATGGTAAGGGGGTACTTATACCCCTACCATTTCACGAAAAAAGTGTCAAAAATGTTAAAAATGACAAGAGACAGTTTTTGACAATTCCTTTATTTAAATGCTTCTTCTTTCTTCTATCTTCCTTCATCTTCTGGTTCTTCTGGTTCTTCTGGCTCTTCTGGTTCTTCCTCCGGCGTTCTCGTCCAGCATCTCCTCCGCGGCGTCTTCTATCTTCTTCTCCTCGGGCCGCTCCGCACCCATGGCATGGGGGGGAGGCTCCCGCTCTTCTCTTCTTCTTTTCTTCTCTTCTTCTCTTCTTCATTTTCTTCTCCGGGCCGCTCCGCAATCCATGCTGGCATGGAGGGAGGCTCCCGCTGTGTGACGGCGCTCCTCGTTTGACAGTTCTTAAATAACGGAGGGGGCGGGGCCACCCGGTGACCCCGCCCCACTCTGACGCACGGTGACTTGACGGGACTTCCCTGTGACGTCACGGGGAATGCTGGACGAGAACGCCGGAGGAAGAACCAGAAGAGCCAGAAGAACCAGAAGATGAAGGAAGATAGAAGAAAGAAGAAGCATTTAAATAAAGGAATTGTCAAAAACTGTCTCTTGTCATTTTTAACATTTTTGACACTTTTTTCGTGAAATGGTAGGGGTATAAGTACCCCCTTACCATTTCACACAGGGGGGGGGGCCGGGATCTGGGGGTCACCTTGTTAAAGGGGGCTTCCAGATTCCGATAAGCCCCCCGCCCGCAGACCCCCACAACCACCGGCCAGGGTTGTGGGGATGAGGCCCTTGTCCTCATCAACATGGGGACAAGGTGTTTTGGGGGGCTACCCCAAAGCACCCTCCCAATGTTGAGGGCATGTGGCCTGGTACGGTTCAGGAGGGAGGGGGGCCGCACTCTCGTCCCCCCCTCTTTTCCTGCGGCCTGCCAGGTTGCGTGCTCGGATAAGGGTCTGGTATGGAATTTAGGGGGAACCCCACGTCATTTTTTTTTTTAAATTTTGGCCGGGGTTCCCCTTAATATCCATATCAGACCTGAAGGGCCTGGTATGGAATTTAGGGGGACTCCCACGTCATTTTTTTTTTTTTAATTTTGGTTCGGGGTTCCCCTTTGGGGAATTCCCATGCCGTTTTTATCAATGAACTTCTATGTGTATTGTCGGCAATGCAATAGCCGCGGGTAGTTTTAAAAGAGTTTTTTCCTTCGAAATGTCATTTTGCTGTCAGATTGTTCTAAACACAGGAAACATGCGCCCCTTTACAGGCATACTATAGACACCCCCCAGGTACGAAATTTAAAGGGATATTACACTTTTATTGATTGACTTTAAGCATTATTAAAATCACTGCTCCTGAAAAAACGGCCGTTTTTAAAACTTTTTTTTGCATTGATCCATGTCCCCTGGGGCAGGACCCAGGTCCCCAAACACTTTTTATGACAATAACTTGCATATTAGCCTTTAAAATTAGCACTTTTGATTTCTCCCATAGACTTTTAAAGGGTGTTCTGCGGCATTCGAATTTGCCGCGAACACCCCAAATTGTTCGCTGTTCGGCGAACTTGCGAACAGCCAATGTTCGAGTCGAACATGAGTTCGACTCGAACTCGAAGCTCATCCCTAGTGAGGTTGAAAAAAGACACAAGTTCAACTATGTGTGATAAGTCAGTATTACCTTATATATCCCTGTATGTTTTGGTCATTCAGATGCTTATCTAATAGTTTTTTGAAACTATCAATGCCCCCTGCTGAGACCACCGCCTGAAGAGAATTCCACATCCTAGCCGCTCTTACAGTAAAGAACCCTCTACGTAGTTTATGGTTACACCTCTTATCTTCTAGTGTCAATGAGTAGCCACGTGTCTTCTTAAACTCCCTTCCACGAAAAAGTTTTATCCCTATTGTGGGGTCACCAATACGGTATTTGTAAATTGAAATCATATCCCCTCTCAAGCATCTCTTCTCCAGAGAGAATACATTCAGTGCTTGCAATCTTTCTTCATAACTAATATCCTCCAGACCCTTTATTAGCTTTGATGCCCTTCTTTATACTCGCTCCATTTCCAGCACATCCTTCCTGAGGACTGGTGCCCAGAACTCGACAGCATACTCTAGGTGCGGCCGGACCAGAGTCCTGTAGAGTGGGTGAATTATCGCTTCATCCCTGGAGTTAATTCCCTTTTTAATGCATGCCAATATTTTGTTTGCTTTGCTAGCAGCATCTTGGCATTGCTAGCCATTGCTGAGCCTATCATCTACTAGGACCCCCAGGTCCTTTTCCATCCTTGATTCCCCCAGAGGTTCTCCCCCTGGTGTATAGATTGCATTTATATTTTTGTCATCCAAATGCTTTATGTTACATTTTTATACAATATACTGCATTTGCCATGTAGTTGCCCACCCCATCAATTTGTTCAGCTCTTCTTACAAGGTTTCCACATCCTGTGGAGAAGTTATTGCCCTTCTTAGCTTAGTATCGTCCGCAAATACAGAGATTAAACTGTTTACCCCATCCTCCAGGTCATTTATGAATAAATTAAATAGGATTGGTCCCAGCAAAGAGCCCTGTGGGACCCCATCACCCACCACTGACCATTCTGAGTATTCCCCATTTATCACCACCCTCTGAACTCTCCCTTGTAGCCAGATTTAAATCCATGCCAACAGACCTTATTTTGTACAGTAAACATTTATGGGGAACTGTGTCAAATGCTTTTGCAAAATCCAGTTACACCACGTCTACGGGCCTTCCTTTATCTAGATGGCAACTCACTTCCTCATAGAAGGTTAATAGATTGGTTTGGCAAGAATGATTCTTCATGAATCCATGCAGAATACTGCTAATGATACTGTTTTTATTACTAAAATCTTGTATATAGTCCCTTATCAACCCCTCCAAGAGCTTGCATACTATGGATTTAGGCTAACTGGTCTGTAATTCCCAGGGATGTATTTTGGGCCCTTTTTTAAATATTGGTGCTACATTGGCTTTTCTCCAATCTGCTGGTACCATTCCAGTCAGTAGACTGTCAGTAAAAAATAGGAACAATGGTCTGGCAATTACTTGACTGAGTTCCCCAAGTACTCTCGGATGCAAGCTATCCGGTCCCGGTGATTTATTAATGTTAAGTTTCCCAAGTCTAATTCTAATACTGTCCTCTGTTAGCCATGAGGGTGCTTCCTGTGATGTGTCATGAGGATAAGCACTGCAGTTTTGGTTACTAAAGCCCCCGGTTCCCTCGTGAAAACTGAGAAGAATAAATTTAATACCTTCTCCATCTTCCTATCCTTTGTAACCAGATGTCCTTCCTCATTCTTTATGGGGCCAATATAGTCTGTCCTCCCTTTTTTACTGTTTACATACTTATAGAATTTCTTGGGATTTTTTTGCACTCCTCCGCTATGTATCTTTTGTGTTTTATCTTAGCCGGCCTAATTGCACCCTTACATTTCTTGTTGCATTCTTTATAAAGTCTGAATGCTGATGTTGATCCCTCAACCTTGTATTTTTTGAAGGCCTTCTCCTTTGCTTTTATATGCATTTGTACACTGGAGTTAAGCCATCCAGGATTTTTGTCCTGCAATAACCTGCAATAACACACTGAAATATACTGCGTTAAACATGTACTAAGACACTGCACTATACAGCAGTAAATGTGCACCAATGCACTGAAATATACTGCGATCAGCCTGCAATAATGCACTGAAATATACTTTGATAAACGTGAACTAACGCACTGCAATATACTGTGCTAAACCTGCAATAATGCACTGAAATATACTGCGTTAGACGTGCAGTAACACACTGCAATATTCTGTGGTAAACGTGCAATAACACACTGAAATATACTGCCTTAAATGTGCACTAACGCACTGCAATATGCTGTGGTAAACCTGTAATAATGTACTAAAATGTACTGCGTTAAATGCCAGTAACACACTGCAATATACTGCACTAAACCTGCAATAACGTACTGAATTATACTGCGATAAATATGCACTAACACACTGCAATATACAGCGGTAAACCTGCAATAATGCACTGAAATATTCTTAATTAAACGTGCACTAATGCCACGTACACATGACCAATTTTGCCGTCGGCATAAACTCCGAAGGTTTCTCTGACGGAATTCCGCTCAAACCAAAGTCCGACCAAAGTCTGACCGTCCAGAACGCGGCGACGTACAGCACGTATGATGGGACTAGAAAAAGGAAGTGCAATTGCGCCACCCTTTGGGCTCCTTCTGCTAATCTCGTGTTTATCTCGTGTAGAAGTAGAAGTTTGGTGAGAGACGATTTGCACTTTTCAGCTTTCATGCTTTTCAGTCCATTACTGCTCTTCAGTTTGTGCTTGTGGGTTTGTATCTGCTTTTCAGAGTGTGTAGACAGTTTGTATCTGTTTTTTCAGTGTGTCCTTGTCTGCTCTTTTCTGATTTTCAGCTCGCTCTTCACAGGCCTTGCTGTTATTCAGTGCGTTCTGTTAGTGCGTTCTGACCAGCCGACTGCTTTGAAGCCATGTTGTGGGTACATACTCAGTTTATGCTGTGTGGAGGCTTGGTGTTGGGGTTCATTCTTTAACCCAAGCCCAGTCCATGAACAGGGTGGGGAGGAGTTCATGGACCAAGAATTGGTTACTCCAGCATGACCAATTCTCTCATATGCCTTTTCTTTGTGAGATCCAGGAGAATAATCCTGATGATTTCAGGAACTCTCTCAGGATGACGGACCCCATTTTTCACCGTCTGTTGGCTTTGCTGATCCCTTATATTAGCAGGCAGGATACATGCATGTGGCAAGCCATCACTCCTGAGCAGAGGCTAGTCGCCACATTGTGGTACTTGGCGACTGGGAGAAGCCAGCAGGACCTCAAGTTCTCGACAGGCATCTCCCCCAGACTCTGGGGATCATTATCCCAGAAACCTGTTCTCCTATTATTCAGGTCCTGCAGAAGGACTATATTAGGGTAAGTTTTCTCCTTTAACATCACATTCTATGTATTTAATGTTTGCTAATGTAGTGTATTTCTTTCATCATTCCATAATTAATTGTAATGTGCCTGTAAAGTTGCGCATTTGTAGCATATACAGAACATGCTACAGCAAAACTAACATTTCTAAAGTCAAATCCCATTTAAAATGACTTGCGGTTACAATTGCCGGAACTCGACTATTAAAAAATAAGGAAATAAACGGCATAGGGTTCCCCCCAGTCCATACCAGGCCGTCTGGTATGGGTTTTAAGGGGAACCCCACGCCAAAATGTAAAAAAAAATGGCGTGGGGTTCCCCCAAAATCCATACCAGAACCTTACTCGAGTATGCAGCCCGGCAGGTCAAGAAAAGGGGGGACCCCTCTCCTGAACCACACCAGGCCACATGCCCTCAACATGTGGGGGTGGGTGTTTTGGGGCAGGGGGCACCCCAGATCCCGGCCCCCTCGTTTGCGAATGGGTATCAGGTACATCGTACCTGTACCCTATTCACAAAAAAAGTGTCAAAAGGTAATAAAATCCTTTATTAAAAATGAAAAAAGAAAAAAAGAGTCCCTCTGTATAAATCCACCATCAATCACAACGCCCGACGAACCTTGAAAAATATGAAAACGCTTCTCCTCCTGGGAGGTCTTCTGCAGACTGCTCTCTTTGCACTTTGACAGTTCTTATATAGGCAAGGGGCAGGGCCACCAGGTTACTTCACTTGGTGGCACTGCCCCCTTTTGAAGACACATTACTGGGGGGAAACCCATGCCGTTTTTTTTTTTCTTTCTTTTTTTTTTACCAGCACTTTTTTTTATTCAGCTGTCAGCGGGGAAACCCATTGACAGCTCATGACTCATCGGTTGTTAAGGACGCAAGACAGGCTTCCCGGCCCCGTTTCTTAACAATCAGCTTACACTGCACCCTGATTGGGCAAAGCTTTGCCCAATCAGGGCACAGAATGCACTGTGCAGCGCTCAGTGCATTGCAGGGTGTTCGTCGGGGCCAAATAGCCGGTGTTTTTGCCACTCTTGCACTGCTTTCGGCAAATTTTGCAAAGTGCAATAGTGCAATCGGCTGCACGTGTGGGCCCAGACAGCTGAGCTGTGGGAATTGGTTCGGTAGATAACAGCTCCTCAATCTAGTGGAATAGGGTGGCTGCTCTCTACTCTTCCATGATGGCTTTCTCATTGGGGTTGTGCCTCACCCTCTTCCTCTGCTCCATCCCTCACCCAAGTTACATCAGTGATCTCATCATTATCATCCCCTCCATCCTCATCATCACTAGAACCAACTTGGCAATACATTGCGGATGGAGGAACATGACTTCCAATTTGTTGCTTACCAGTGTTCTCCCCTCTCTGTAGGCTCATGTTCCTACCTTCCTCAACCTCAGAACCAAGATCTGAATCAATTAATGGCTGGGCATCGTCAAGGAGCAAGTGGCTGACACATAACACTTTTACATAACTAAGCTGATTCCTTCATGCATGATGCCGGGGCTAGGGCAGTAGTAGCTGTGGACAAGGAGGCAGAATAAGCCACTCTGGCAGCTGCGGTGGACTTTGCACTAGTCACTTTTTGGGTGATGGAGGATGAGGAGGAGGAGGATGGTTATGTAAGCCAGTCCACCACCTCCTCTGCATGCTGTGGCTGGATAGCATGGGCAACATCATTAAACAGAGGAAATTATGTTCTGCCTGAGGATGGACCATGTCCACCTTTGCCTTTGGACACAGATGATGCTGGTCTCCTCACAGTGCCATGGAGACAGCTGCCTCTCCCTCTTGGCTTCACAGTCATGATGGGGAAATGTGTACATGGATGCAGTTTAATCAATGGAAAGTGGTGTTCGGTGCACTTTAACTTGAATACTCACTACACAGACACAATCCACTGACACATTACAATATACTGCAGTAAAACTGCATTGACGCACTGAAATATACAGCACTTAAATATACAGCACTGAAATATACTGCAGTAATTGTACAATAATGCACTGAAATATACTGCAGCAAACCTTCAATAACGTATTGAAATATACTGCATTAAACGTGCATTAAAGCACTGCAATATACTGCAGTAAAACTGTAACACACTGAAATATACTGCTTTAGATATGCAGTAAGGCACTGCATTATACTGCAGTAAACCTGCTGTGACAGACCTAGCCGGGACAGAGGCTGTTGGAGAGGACTGAATGCAAGCCTGTTGCCTTTTGATTATGGGCCCTAGCATTTGGGGGAATGGTGCTCTCTGTGAGCTGTATGCCTGGGGACCCTGGGGTTGGTGTTACTTTGGATTCAGCTCCATGTCCCCCCAAAACACACAGACTCTGGGAACCCTTTATATGCCATATTAGAATGATAAGACTGAATTATACTGTTGGGACACATCCTGTGAGGAGATGCTGGTGTCATCAACTCCAACTACCTGTATTTATGTTAATTGAATGAGCTGATCACATTGTCCTCTATACAATGTAGGAGACAGGATGACTCCTATTGGAGCTCATGTTAATTAGGTTAATTAGGTTATGTTTGTATTGTTAATTGTAATTAGCTCCAGCTATTGTGTTTATACTACTGTGTGAAGCTCGGTGCCCACAAGTCTGTCATCTGGTCTGGGTAAATGTTTTAGTAAATTAGCTCATGTTAATTAGGTTAGCTTTGAGTCAGCCTGCTGTATAAATGTGTGTGAGATCTCAAATAAAGAGTTAGTTCTGATGTACTCCAAGACTGGTGTTGTCTAGTTCTTGGGGGTTCCTATAGCCAGATCCATTGGGCTCGTGTTCCAGAACTTAGGAAGCGGTATACTGATGGAAGCACTCAAGCGGAGTGTGGGACGTTCCGTGACACCTGCAATAATGCGCTGAAATATACTGCGTTAAATGAGCACTAACGCACTGCAATATAATGCAGTAAACCTGCAAAAGGGCACTGAAATATACTACGTTAAACGGGCAGTAACACACTGCAATATACTGTGGTAAAAAGGCAATAACACACTGAAGTATACTGCGGTAAACCTGCAATAATGTACTGAAATATACTGCGTTAAGCGTGCAGTAACACACTGCAATATACTGTGGTAAATGTGCCATAACGCACTGAAATATACTGCGTTAAACTCAAACTAACACACTGCTATATCCTGCAGTAAACGTTCACTAATGCGCTGCAATATACTGTGGTAAACCTGCAATAACGCACTGGAATATACTGCATTAAACGTGCAGTAATGCACTGCATTATAGTTATATAGTACATAGAAGGTGAGGTTGAAAAAAGACACAAGTTCAACTATGTGTGATAAGTCAGTATTAACTTATATATCCCTGTATGTTTTGGTCATTCAGATGCTTATCTAATAGTTTTTTGAAACTATCAATGCCCCCTGCTGAGACCACCGCCTGAAGAGAATTCCACATCCTGGCCGCTCTTACAGTAAAGAACCCTCTACGTAGTTTATGGTTACACCTTTTTTCTTCTAGTTTCAATGAGTAGCCACGTGTCTTGTTAAACTCTCTTCCATGAAAAAGTTTTATCCCTATTGTGGGGTCACCAATACGGTATTTGTAAATTGAAATCATATCCCCTCTCAAGCATCACTTCTCCAGAGAGAATACATTCAGTGCTTGCAACCTTTCTTCATAACTAATATCCTCCAGACCCTTTATTAGCTTTGTTGCCCTTCTTTATACTTGCTCCATTTTCAGTACATCCTTCCTGAGGACTGGTGCCCAGAACTGGACAGCATACTGTAGGTACGGCCGGACCAGAGTCTTGTAGAGTGGGTGAATTATCGCTTCATCCCTGAAGTTAATCACCTTTTTAATGCATGCCAATATTCTGTTTGCTTTGTTAGCAGCATCTTGGCATTGCATGCCATTGCTGAGCCTATCATCTACTAAGACCCCCAGGTCCTTTTCCATCCTTGATTCTCCCAGAGGTTCTCCCCCTACTGTATAGATTGCATTTATATTTTTGTCATCCAAATGCTTTATGTTACATTTTTATACAATACACTGCATTTGCCATGTAGTTGCCCACCCCATCAATTTGTTCAGCTCTTCTTACAAGGTTTCCACATCCTGTGGAGAAGTTATTGCCCTTCTTAGCTTAGCATCGTCCACAAATACAGAGATTGAACTGTTTACCCCATCCTCCAGGTCATTTATGAATAAATTAAATCCTGCAAAAACACACTGAAATATACTGCATTAAACATGTACTGGACTTCCGGTTCCGGGGCCGCATGGAGAGGAGCTCGGAGACCTCAGCTCCCGACGCTCTCCTCCGTATACTGCCACTAAACCGGCTAGCCGAGAAGTATTCCCTCCCTACACCCCTCTCTCCTCTGGGGCAACAATATGGACCGCTTTGTGGAGTGATCCGCCGCATGAACGGCCCCCGCTCCCCCCGCAAGCTGGGGACACAGCACATGCTGCAGCCAACAGGGCGCTGGAGGATTTTAGCGCTGGAAACACAGCACAGGTCCCTGCTCTCCCTCTGGTGCCCTCCACACCCACCCAAATGGACCATGCCTCTCCTGACAGTATTGCCCAAGCTGTAGTGACTAGGGATGAGCCAAACACCCCCCTGTTCGGTTCGCACCAGAACATGCGAACAGTAAAAAAATTTGTTCGAACACGCGAACACCATTAAAGTCTATGGGACACGAACATGAATAATCAAAAGTGCTAATTTTAAAGGCTTATATGCAAGTTATTGTCATAAAAAGTGTTTGGGGACCTGGGCCCTGCCCCAGGGGACATGGATCAATGCAAAAAAAGGTTTTAAAAATGGACGTTTTTTCGGGAGCAGTGATTTTAATAATGCTTAAAGTGAAACAATAAAAGTGTAATATCCCCTTACATTTCGTACCTGGGGGGTGTCTATAGTATGCCTGTAAAGGGGCACATGTTTCCCGTGTTTAGAACAGTCTGACAGCAAAATTACATTTCAAAGGTAAAAAAGTCATTTAAACTACTCGCGGCTATTAATGAATTGCCGGTCCAACAATACACATAGAAGTTCATTGATAAAAACACATGGGAATTCCCCACAGGGGAACCCCGAACCAAAATATTTTAAAAAATTACGTGGGGGTCCCCCTAAATTCCATACCAGGCCCTTCAGGTCTGGTATGGATATTAAGAGGAACCCCGACCAAAATTTAAAAAAAAAGATGTGGGGTCCCCCTCAAAATCTATACCAGACCCTTCAGGTCTGGCATGGATTTTAAGGGGAACCCTGTGCCAAAGTTTAAAAAAAAATGGCATGGGGTCCCCCCAAAAATCCATACCAGACCCTTATCCGAGCATGCAACCTGGCAGGCCGCAGGAAAAGGGGGGGACGAGAGAGCACCCCCCCCTCCTGAACTGTACCAGGCCACATGCCTTCAACATTGGGAGGGTGCTTTGGGGTAGCCCCCAAAACACCTTGTCCCCATGTTGATGAGGACAAAGGCCTCATCCCCACAACCCTGCCCGGTGGTTGTGGGTGTCTGCAGGTGGGGGGCTTATCGGAATCTGGAAGCCCCCTTTAACAAGGGGAACCCAGATCCCAGCCCTCCCCCTGTGTGAAATGGTACGGGGGTACAAAAGTACCCCTAACATTTCACTAAAAAACTGTCAAAAATGTTAAAAATGACAAGAGACAGTTTTTGACAATTCCTTTATTTAAATGCTTCTTCTTTCTTCTATCTTCCTTTGGTTTCTTCCTCCATACATAGTTACATAGTTACATAGTAGGTGAGGTTGAAAAAAGACACAAATCCATCAAGTCCAACCTATGTGTGTGATTATGTGTCAGTATTACTAGGTGGCTGGGCGGCCCTCAATGTAATACAGCACCTCATCCCAAAAATTAAAAATCAAACCAAAGAAAAGGGAATATAGGGATTATAATGGTGCCAGGGCAAATACAATACATTCAAAAGTTTTTTAAAAAAGGAGTAATTTTTATTAATACATAGAGAAAAAAATAAACAAAGAAATCACAAAAACATGGTGTGCATAGACATTAAAAACATATCTGTAACAAGCTTCACGTTGCTTGGCCTCAGGAATGTAACGGCCAAAGCAGTAGATAGGTATTTTAAGTGCCCGACATGTTTCGCCAGTATTGGCTTCTTCAGGGATAGATTGTTAATACCTAAAGCTCTACAATAATTCTATAGAAAGAAATATGACAATCAGTATACATACTAAGACAAATGATACATTCATTGCACAAAAGATACCAAAGATCTAAACATACATATGTTTGCGAACTGTCAGTGTAGGCCAGCCCCCACCACCACCCAGAGAGCGCCAAGAGAACCTCCCCACACATAGGCACCAGATGCCCAAGACACCCAACCAGACATTCTGAAGATGGAAATCAAGTACCTGCAAATCACCAGGGGGGTGTGTCACACACCTCTCCAGGGCCAAGCCTCCAGCATAGATCACACTAGGTAGCTGCAGGGAGCAATAAGAATGACCTGGCCGAGTGTACGTCTAAAAAGTATAATTATTTGTAAATAGATTAATTATCAAAAAGGGGGTCAAATATCCTCCATTAGTTAATGAAAATATATAGGACTAACATAGTCTCAAGTTACTTTACTTACAAAGAAATACTCCTTGAAATTAATAGCAGGACACCGATAGAACCCTAGTGTTGAGGGGAGTTTTTCTCTTTCAGCCACAGCAAGAAACGTATCTCTATGGGTTAAATAGAAAGAGGATTCTATGGCACTGTGAGGTTTTCTAAAGAATAATGTGAGTTGCACGTTAACTATTCCATAAATAAATTTGAACCAGCAAAGGACAAAATAAATTTAACACTCACCACTAAATATGTATGGAGTGAAATGATGGAATAAGAAAGAGCCTGCAGCCAATTACAGCGTCAGATGGAATATGCTAAAGGACAGAAGATAATGTCAGCAAGGGATAAATCCATTTCTCCCCTGAAGGTAAATGATTCATCAAGATGCCTACCGGATCAGAAAGTAGTAGGTACGTGGGTGTCCTGGAACATCCCTGGCGTGTCTGATGGCCTGGGATGCCGGCGTTCTTATGCCCCCCACACACGTGCGGCGTCTGACGTCACCGCACGTGTGAGCGGACGAAAAATAGCCACAGCGCATGCGCCGCCCGCAGATCCATCCAGGCCTACAAGGTCCAGAGGGCATTGCGGTGGTGTCTATGGTGATGTGTAAACACATCACAGACAGACCGCGGTAATCAAACGCCGCTAAGGCAGCGTGATACCTGGAAGTTGGTATCAATTTCCAATGCGCCGTAGCTAAAGCGGGCAGAGGATATTCCAATGCCCTTGGGTGTCCATACAGCTGATTGTGTCCTATAACAGGGGGCAAACAGCGCCAGATCGAATGCGCATCCACCATAGCGAAGTGCAGGGGCTCGAGGCAAAGAAAAAGAAGAAGGGGAAGGAATGAAGAAGAAAAAAGGAAAAAGAAAAAAAGAAGGGGAGGAAGGAATAGAAGCCGGAAAGAGAAGGGGGAGGAGAAGGAAAAGAAGGGGCATCTGGAAGTGCGGAGATGTCACCAAGGCAATCAAAGGGGAGAGGCAGGGGTGGGTGAAGACAAGCCAAGGATATATGTAAGCCCCAAAGGGTGCCTGCACACAAGGCATGAAAAATTGGGACAGAAATGGAAAAGAACAGTAGAGGGGGGCTGAATCCCTGGGATGTGTCCACACAGGTCGTCCTGACAGTTCGCAAAGACCATCTTGAGGAATAACATAAAATATCCACAAACAAAAAATCAAAGAATTATATTTAGAACATATATTTGCAATGATATACATGTCATAATGATTGAAAAAACATAGCTAGGTATACGTCTGTCATATATGTTCATGTACTTAATGATAAAGAGTATAAATAGGAAACAGAGAAGGAAGAGGAGGGGGGGGGGGCTGTGTCCTAATCTAGCATGACTATCTCACACGTGGAGAGGGCCAGAGGGAGGATAAGGAGAGATAAATAAGATGTGTGATAAAGAATATTCGGTAAGATAAAGGATTTTTTGAAAAATCCAAAAGGAAAATATTATATTTGGCCTCCAAGGGGGGAGGGGGGGGGGGAGGGGGAATTGATTTTTCCCCCTATAGGAAGGGTTTAAAACTAATATTTTCATTGAGCCCGGGGTATGTGGTAGCATCCAAAATGTGTATCCACTTAGTTTCCAATTGTAAAAGTTTCTGGTCAATGTTTCCACCCCTCACATGTGCAGGGATGTGTTCCAATGCAGTAAATCCCACTACGTGGGGATTGAAGTCATGATACTGTGCTATATGTCGATTAATGGAGGTGGAGGTTTTTCTTTTAAGTAGAGGTTTGATATGGTCACGAATTCTAACACAAAATTGGCGTTTAGTTTTACCTACATAGTAGCTACCACATGAGCATGTAGCAAGGTATACTACACCAATAGTTTGACACGTGATTTTATATTTGATTTTGTGCGTTTGGCCATTGGGAAGTGGTTTCTCGCGTATTTCATAGATAAACTCACATATGTCACAATGGCCACATGGAAATGTGCCAGACACCGTTAGAAAACATTGTGGTTTGGGTGTATGATGACTCGCCGTGACTTTATCCCGTAGGGACGGGGAGCGACGGTAGGTGATTTGGGGCTGGGACTGAATATATTTTTTAATAGTGTTATCTGCTGTTAGGAGAGGCCAAAATTTGTATAAGATATCCCTTATCTCCTCATGATGTTGGGAATATTGGGTTATGACCCGGACTGGTTGAATGCCATCTTTCTTTTTGGTAGAGAATATCAATTTTCTGCGATCTAATTTTTTAACTTTATTGAAGGCCTGTTTTAACAGATTATGGCTATACCCTCTTCTTTTAAGTCTTTCATAAAGTTCATGTGAGGCCCTAAGGAAATCTCTTTCATCAGTACAATTTCTTTTGATACGCAAATATTGGCTGTAAGGGATGCTATTAAGCAATGGTTTGGGATGAGCACTGCTCGCGTGTAAAATAGTGTTCCCTGACGTTGCTTTACGATACAGGGACGAAGAGAGATTTCCTTCGGGGTCCAGTCGTATCTCCAGGTCAAGGAAAGTTATCCTTGTCTGGCTGCACTCCATTGTGAACTTAAGATTATAAGGATTAACTGCCAAAGTCTCCACAAATCTTGAGAGAAGTTCTCGGGTGCCCGACCAAAAGAAAATGATATCGTCTATATATCTGTGCCACGAAATCACGTGGCACAGAAAATCGACTAGATCGTAGTTTGAAAATAGGTCCTGGGGGGGGTGGGAAAAGGACCTATTTTCAAACTACGATCTAGTCGATTTTCTGTGCCACGTGATTTTGTGGCACAGATATATAGACGATATCATTTTCTTTTGGTCGGGCACCCGAGAACTTCTCTCAAGATTTGTGGAGACTTTGGCAGTTAATCCTTATAATCTTAAGTTCACAATGGAGTGCAGCCAGACAAGGATAACTTTCCTTGACCTGGAGATACGACTGGACCCCGAAGGAAATCTCTCTTCGTCCCTGTATCGTAAAGCAACGTCAGGGAACACTATTTTACACGCGAGCAGTGCTCATCCCAAACCATTGCTTAATAGCATCCCTTACAGCCAATATTTGCGTATCAAACGAAATTGTACTGATGAAAGAGATTTCCTTAGGGCCTCACATGAACTTTATGAAAGACTTAAAAGAAGAGGGTATAGCCATAATCTGTTAAAGCAGGCCTTCAATAAAGTTAAAAAATTAGATCGCAGAAAATTGATATTCTCTACCAAAAAGAAAGATGGCATTCAACCAGTCCGGGTCATAACCCAATATTCCCAACATCATGAGGAGATAAGGGATATCTTATACAAATTTTGGCCTCTCCTAACAGCAGATAACACTATTAAAAAATATATTCAGTCCCAGCCCCAAATCACCTACCGTCGCTCCCTGTCCCTACGGGATAAAGTCACGGCGAGTCATCATACACCCAAACCACAATGTTTTCTAACGGTGTCTGGCACATTTCCATGTGGCCATTGTGACATATGTGAGTTTATCTATGATATACGCGAGAAACCACTTCCCAATGGCCAAACGCACAAAATCAAATATAAAATCACGTGTCAAACTATTGGTGTAGTATACCTTGCTACATGCTCATGTGGTAGCTACTATGTAGGTAAAACTAAACGCCAATTTTGTGTTAGAATTCGTGACCATATCAAACCTCTACTTAAAAGAAAAACCTCCACCTCCATTAATCGACATATAGCACAGTATCATGACTTCAGTCCCCACGTAGTGGGATTTACTGCATTGGAACACCTCCCTGCACATGTGAGGGGTGGAAACATTGACCAGAAACTTTTACAATTGGAAACTAAGTGGATACACATTTTGGATGCTACCACATACCCCGGGCTCAATGAAAATATTAGTTTTAAACCCTTCCTATAGGGGGAAAAATCAATTTCCCCTTTCCCCCCCCCTCCCCCCTTGGAGGCCAAATATAATATTTTCCTTTTGGATTTTTCAAAAAATCCTTTATCTTACCGAATATTCTTTATCACACATCTTATTTATCTCTCTTTATCCTCCCTCTGGCCCTCTCCACGTGTGAGATAGTCATGCTAGATTAGGACACAGGCCCCCCCCCCTCCTCTTCCTTCTCTGTTTTCTATTTATACTCTTTATCATTAAGTACATGAACATATATGACAGACGTATACCTAGCTATGTTTTTTCAATCATTATGACATGTATATCATTGCAAATATATGTTCTAAATATAATTCTTTGATTTTTTTGTTTGTGGATATTTTATGTTATTCCTCAAGATGGTCTTTGCGAACTGTCAGGACGACCTGTGTGGACACATCCCAGGGATTCAGCCCCCCTCTACTGTTCTTTTCCATTTCTGTCCCAATTTTTCATGCCTTGTGTGCAGGCACCCTTTGGGGCTTACATATATCCTTGGCTTGTCTTCACCCACCCCTGCCTCTCCCCTTTGATTGCCTTGGTGACATCTCCGCACTTCCAGATGCCCCTTCTTTTCCTTCCCCTCCCCCTTCTCTTTCCGGCTTCTATTCCTTCCTCCCCTTCTTTTTTTCTTTTTCCTTTTTTCTTCTTCATTCCTTCCCCTTCTTCTTTTTCTTTGCCTCGAGCCCCTGCACTTCGCTATGGTGGATGCGCATTCGATCTGGCGCTGTTGGCCCCCTGTTATAGGACACAATCAGCTGTATGGACACCCAAGGGCATTGGAATATCCTCTGCCCGCTTTAGCTACGGCGCATTGGAAATTGATACCAACTTCCAGGTATCACGCTGCCTTAGCGGCGTTTGATTACCGCGGTCTGTCTGTGATGTGTTTACACATCACCATAGACACCACCGCAATGCCCTCTGGACCTTGTAGGCCTGGATGGATCTGCGGGCGGCGCATGCGCTGTGGCTCTTTTTCGTCCGCTCACACGTGCGGTGACGTCAGACGCCGCACGTGTGTGGGGGGCATAAGAACGCCGGCATCCCAGGCCATCAGACACGCCAGGGATGTTCCAGGACACCCACGTACCTACTACTTTCTGATCCGGTAGGCATCTTGATGAATCATTTACCTTCAGGGGAGAAATGGATTTATCCCTTGCTGACATTATCTTCTGTCCTTTAGCATATTCCATCTGACGCTGTAATTGGCTGCAGGCTCTTTCTTATTCCATCATTTCACTCCATACATATTTAGTGGTGAGTGTTAAATTTATTTTGTCCTTTGCTGGTTCAAATTTATTTATGGAATAGTTAACGTGCAACTCACATTATTCTTTAGAAAACCTCACAGTGCCATAGAATCCTCTTTCTATTTAACCCATAGAGATACGTTTCTTGCTGTGGCTGAAAGAGAAAAACTCCCCTCAACACTAGGGTTCTATCGGTGTCCTGCTATTAATTTCAAGGAGTATTTCTTTGTAAGTAAAGTAACTTGAGACTATGTTAGTCCTATATATTTTCATTAACTAATGGAGGATATTTGACCCCCTTTTTGATAATTAATCTATTTACAAATAATTATACTTTTTAGACGTACACTCGGCCAGGTCATTCTTATTGCTCCCTGCAGCTACCTAGTGTGATCTATGCTGGAGGCTTGGCCCTGGAGAGGTGTGTGACACACCCCCCTGGTGATTTGCAGGTACTTGATTTCCATCTTCAGAATGTCTGGTTGGGTGTCTTGGGCATCTGGTGCCTATGTGTGGGGAGGTTCTCTTGGCGCTCTCTGGGTGGTGGTGGGGGCTGGCCTACACTGACAGTTCGCAAACATATGTATGTTTAGATCTTTGGTATCTTTTGTGCAATGAATGTATCATTTGTCTTAGTATGTATACTGATTGTCATATTTCTTTCTATAGAATTATTGTAGAGCTTTAGGTATTAACAATCTATCCCTGAAGAAGCCAATACTGGTGAAACATGTCGGGCACTTAAAATACCTATCTACTGCTTTGGCCGTTACATTCCTGAGGCCAAGCAACGTGAAGCTCGTTACAGATATGTTTTTAATGTCTATGCACACCATGTTTTTGTGATTTCTTTGTTTATTTTTTTCTCTATGTATTAATAAAAATTACTCTTTTTAAAAAAAACTTTTGAATGTATTGTGTTTGCCCTGGCACCGTTATAATCCCTATATTCCCTTTTCTTTGGTTTGATATGTGTCAGTACTACATTATATATCCCTGTATTCAGGTGCTTATCTAATAGTTTCTTGAAGCTATCAATGCTCCCCGCTGAGACAACCGCCTGTGGAAGGGAATTCCACATCCTTGCCGCTCTTACAGTAAAGAACCCTCTACGTGGTTTAAGGTTAAACCTCTTTTCTTCTAATTTTAATGAGTGGCCGCGAGTCTTGTTAAACTCTCTTCTGCGAAAAAGTTTTATTTCTATTGTAGGGTCACCAGTAGGGATAAGCCGAACACCCCCCGGTTCGGTTCGCACCAGAACCTGCGAACGGACCGAAAGTTCGCACGAACGTTAGAACCTCATTGACGTCTATGGGACTCGAACGTTCGAAATCAAAAGTGCTCATTTTAAAGGCTAATTTGCATGGTATTGTCCTAAAAAGGGTTTGGGGACCCGGGTCCTACCCCAGGGGACATGTATCAATGCAAAAAAAACTTTTAAAAACGGCCGTTTTTTCGGGAGCAGTGATTTTAATGATGCTTAAAGTAAAAAAAAAAAAGTGAAATATTCCTTTAAATATCGTACCTGAGGGGTGTCTATAGTATGCCTGTAAAGTGACGCGTGTTTCCCGTGTTTAGAACAGTCCCTGCACCAAATGTCATTTTTAAAGGAAAAAAATCTCATTTAAAACTGCTTGCGGGTTTAATGTAATGTCGGGTCCTGGCAATATGGATGAAAATCAGTGAGACAAACGGCATGGGTACCCCCCCAGTCCATTACCAGGCCCTTTGGGTCTTGTATGGATATTAAGGGGAACCCCGCACCCAAATTAAAATAAGGAAAGGTGTGGGGCCACCAGGCCCTATATACTCTGAACAGCAGTATACAGGCTGTAGGTTTGTTGTTAAGTAGAATCTCTTTGTAATTTTGAACGGGTACATTTTTAACGTGTTTAGCTCCAGCCAAAAAATCTTTTTTAAGCTTTTTGGAAAACATAGGGAAGGGCTATAATCCCTGTGACATTTGTTTTGCTGTCTTTCCTCCTCTTCAGAAGATTTCACCTCACTTTTTGTCCCAATGGATTGGAAAGCATCAGTGGAAAGGAGAAATGTTTTTCCCATATTAACTCTTACAGGAGAGAATTTCCCTTCCTAGGGGTAGATTTATTCTCACTTCCTGTTGTCTCCTTCCGTTTGCAAGTAGGAGTCGTTTGTAAGTTAGTTGTTTGAAAGTAGGGTCCTGCCCTATATACTCAGCAGAAATTTGGGCCTTAGGTGTTGCTGTGGCCACAACACTGTAAGCCCTCACAGGGCTCTGCTGTGAAATATTAGATCAAGAATTGTAATTACATGCCCCTGTTGAACAGGAGCTGAAAAATTAGGCCTTAGGCACTGGTGCTGGTGCCACAACACTGCAACCCCTCACAGACACTCTAGTTGGAATGCAGGAACGAGCCCTGCTGCAAAGTATTGCATCAAAAATTGTAATTACACGCCCCTGTTAAACAAGGGCTGAAAAATTGGGCCTTAGGCACTGGTGCTGGTGCCACAACACTGCAACCCCTCACAGACACTCTAGTTGGAATGCAGGAACGAGCCCTGCTGCAAAGTATTACATCAAAAATCGTAATTACACGCCCCTGTTAAACAGGGGCTGAAAAATTGTGCCTTATGCCGCGTACACACGGTCGGACTTTTCGTCTACAAAAGTCCGACAGCCTGTCCGACAGACTTCCGACGTACCTTCGGCGGACTTGCGGCAGACTTTCTTACGAACGGACTTGCCTACACACGACCACACAAAAGTCCGACGGATTCGTACGTGATGACGTACACCGGACTAAAATAAGGAAGTTCATAGCCAGTAGCCAATAGCTGCCCTAGCATGGGTTTTTGTCCGTCGGACTAGCACACAGACGAGCGGATTTCGGGGTCCGTCGTACTTACGACGTAAAGATTTGAAGCATGTTTCAAATCTAAAGTCCGTCGGATTTGAGGCTAAAAAAGTCCGTTGAAAGTCCGGAGAAGCCCACACACGATCGGATTACCAGCCAGCTTTAGTCCGTCAGCGTCCGTTGGACTTTTGTAGACGAAAAGTCCGACCGTGTGTACGCGGCATTAGGCACTGGTGGTGGCACCCAGAACCAAAAATGTTCTTACAAGCTATCAGCGTGATGATTGAGGAGGAAGAGGATAATTACTCAGGGATAGTCACTCAGCATCAGCATAGGCAGTCTTTGAAGGGATCTGAGATTTCAAAAAAAATTATTCGGTTACATCAGCATCAGGTGCTTGGTAGCTGGTGGTGATCCAAGACTCATTCATTTTTATGAAGGTCAGTCGATCGACCGAGTCAGTGGACAGACGCACCCTGTGATCGGTTACCACGCCTCCAGCAGCACTGAATGTGCGTTCCGAAAGAACGCTGGATGCAGGACAGGCCAGTAGCTCAATTGCATACTGTGCAAGCTCTGGCCAGTGATCCATCCTCAAGACCCAGTAACCCAGAGGATTTTCGGTGGGAAAGGTGTCCAAGTCCTGCACCATGTAAAACAGACGCTGGCGATGGTTGCTGGAACCGATCATACCTTGGGGCTGCGGACCAAAAAATTGTCTGAACGCATCGGTCAGACGGCCACCTTCTCCACCGCTCCTTCTTTGACTGACCGAAGCCTCAGCAACACGTTGTCCAGAAACAGGAGTTTGTAACCTCCCAGTCTCTGGGAACGTGTTGCACAGACCTTTCTGCAAGGCCTCCCGAAGATGTTTCATCCTCTGCTCCCTCTGCGATGGCAAGATAAGGTCCGCAACCTTACCCTTGTAACGTGGATCAAGGAGGGTTGCCAGCCAGTATTGGTCCTTCTCCTTGATACCACGAATACGAGGATCCTTACGCAGGCTTTGCAGGATCAGGGAGGCCATGCAGAGTAGGTTTGCTGAGGCATTCGGTCCGGAGTCCTCTGGGTCACTAAGGACGACATGGTCCGCAGCCACCTCCTCCCAGCCACGTACAAGTCCATGTGTTTCTTGGGACTGATCCCTTAAAGACTGCTGCTGATGCTGAGTGCCAGGCTCCACCTCCATACTGACACAATCTTCCTCCTCCTCCTCCTCCTCTTCCTCCTCGTCCTCTTCCTGTGTGATCGGCAGGCACGCAGGAACACTGTCTGGATAAAGGGGGCTATGAGAGCTAAGGAAGTCCTCCTCTTCCTGCCTCTGTTCTGCCTCAAGTGCCCTGTCCATTATTCCACGCAGCGTGTGCTCCAACAGGTGGACAAGGGGGACAGTGTCACTGATGCATGCACTGTCACTGCTCACCATCCTCGTGGCCTCCTCAAATGGTGACAGGACAGTGCATGCATCCCTGATCATGGCCCACTGGCGTGGGGAAAAAAAACCAAGCTCCCCTGACCCTGTCCTGGTGCCATAGTCGCACAGGTATTCATTGATGGCCCTCTGCTGCGTGTGCAGCCGCTGCAGCATGGCCAACGTTGAGTTCCACCTGGTGGGCATGTCACAGATTAGGCGGTTCTTGGGCAGGTTAAACTCCTTTTGGAGGTCCGTCAGCCAAGCACTGGCATTATATGACCTGCGGAAATGCACACAGACTTTCCTGGCCTGCCTCAGGACATCCTATAAGCCCGGGTACCTGCCCAAGAACCGCTGCACCACCAAGTTAAGGACGTGAGCCAAACAGGGCACATGGGTCATTTGTCCCTGTCGGAGGGCGGAGAGGAGGTTGGTGCCATTGTCGCAAACCACCATTCCTGCCTTAAGTTGGCGTGGCGTCAACCACCTCTGAACCTGCCCCTGCAGAGCTGACAGAACCTCTGCCCCAGTGTGGCTCCTGTCCCCCAAGCACACCAGCTCAAGCACCGCATGGCATCTTTTGGCCTACGTACTTGCGTAGCCCCTTGAACGACTACGGAGCACCGCTGGTTCCGAGGAAGAGGCCATGGAGGAAGAAGAAGAGGAGGGGGTGGAGGAGAGAGGTGTGTCACAATCATTAGCATTTTGGAGGCGTGGTGGCAGAACAACCTCCAACACTACTGCACCTTGTCCTGCATCCTTCCCAGCTGCCAGCAGAGTCACCCAATGCGCCGTGAAACTTAGGTAACGTCCCTGTCCATGCCTGCTGGACCATGAGTCAGCGGTAATATGCACCTTACCACTGACCGCCCTGTCCAGCGAGGCATGGACATTGCCTTCCACATGCTGGTAGAGAGCCGGAATTGTCTTCCGTGAGAAAAAGTGGCGTTTGGGTACCTGCCACTGAGGAACCGCACATTCCACAAACTCACGGAAGGGGGCAGAGTCTACCAACTGAAAAGGCAGCAGTTGAAGTGCTAGCAATTTTGCCAAGCTAGCATTCAACCGTTGGGCATGTTGATGGCTGGGAGCAAACTTCTTTCGGCGGTGCAGCAGCTGGGGCAGGGAAATTTGCCTGGTACAATCTGACGTCGGTGTACCAAAATCAGATTGCCCACAAGTACGTGGCTGTGACACACCTAATTCTACACCTTCATTCCTCTCAGTGCAGGTCTCAGAGAGGACTGAAGGTCTAGTGGGGTTGGAAATCTCAGCTGATGAGGAGCAAGTAGAGGTCCTCTTTGTTCTTTGGTGTGGGTCTTTTAGATACGCTTGCCAACTAACTGCATGGCAGGTCAACATATGTCTGGTCAAGCATGTGGTACCCAAGCGGGAGATGTTTTGGCCACGCGAGATACGCTTGAGACATATGTTGCAAATAGCAGCGGTGCGATCTGATGCACTCGTCTCAAAAAAGGCCCACACCAAAGAACTTTTTGAATAACGCGCAGAGACTGCAGCGCCCTGCACATGTGGAGCTTTGGGGTGTGATGCAGTCAATGTGCTGCCCTTAGGCTGGCCCCTGGAGGGCATCCTGCCTCGTTGGTGATGTGCCACCTCCTCCTCCTCCTCCTCCTCCTCCTCCTCCTCTCTCCTATCAGGCACCCACGTTGAGTCAGTGACCTCATCATCCCCTCCCTCCTCATCACTGGAGCAAACCTGGCAGTATGCTGCAGCAGGGGGAGCATGACTGCCAGATTGCTGTCCTTCTTGGGCACCCCCTCTGTCCGTGCTCGTGTTACTGCCTTCATCGAGCTCAGTATCATCATCAGAGCCTTCCAAACGCTGGGCATCCTCCTGGAGCATGTACCCAACACTGTGGTCAAACAGTTCGAGGGACTCCTCAGGAGGACATGGTGGGGCTAGGGAAGGAGTCACTGATGACATTGAGCCGAGGGAAGAGGCCGCTGCTTTGCCAGACAAAGTACCCTGGGCATGGGTGAGAGAGGATGAGGAGGATGAGGACGGCTTGGTCATCCACTCGACCAAGTCTTCCGCATGTTGCGGCTCAACATGGCCAGCTGCCGAAAAAAAGGCCAAGCGTGTCCCATGGCCACGTGCTGATGAGGATGCACCGTCTCCACGACCAGCACTAGACACAGAGCCTGCTTGCCCTCTCTTATTGGCTTGTGACTGTCTGCCTCTCCTTCTTGGCCTTCCAGACATACTAATGGCCTGTAGCTGCACTAAGCTGAGATATATATATATATATGTACTGATACTGCAGCTAGCAAAATCAACTGCCTGCCTGTAGTATGAGAACACCACCAACCTTCTACAGGTAGCTTTAGCTGAACACTGTGAGGTGGACGCACCCCACTAACTTGTAGGTTTAGCAGAACACTGTGAGCAGGACGCACTGCACTAACTGTAAATAGTCTAGCTGCCTGACTGTGGTACTAATAGGATCAAAAGAACACCAGCAATTTTCTTCAGGTAGCTGTATTTACTGTAACAAGACAAGCCTGCCTGTCAGTAAGAAGATAACAGAAACGGATCTAGCTGAACACTGTGAGCAGGACGCACCCCACTAGCTTGTAGGTTTAGCTGAACACTGTGAGGTGGACGCACCCCACTAACTTGTAGGTTTAGCTGAACACTGTGAGCAGGACGCACCCCACTAACTTGTAGGTTTAGCAGAACACTGTGAGCAGGACGCACTGCACTAACTGTAAATAGTCTAGCTGTCTGACTGTGGTACTAATAGGATCAAAAGAACATCAGTAATTTTCTTTAAAATACTGTAACAAGACAAGCCTGCCTGTCAGTAAGAAGATAACAGGAACGGATCTAGCTGAACACTGTGAGCAGGACGCACCCCACTAGCTTGTAGGTTTAGCTGAACACTGTGAGGTGGACGCACCCCACTAACTTGTAGGTTTAGCTGAACACTGTGAGCAGGACACACCCCACTAACTTGTAGGTTTAGCAGAACACTGTGAGCAGGACGCACTGCACTAACTGTAAATAGTCTAGCTGCCTGACTGTGGTACTAATAGGATCAAAAGAACACCAGCAATTTTCTTTAAAATACTGTAACAAGACAAGCCTGCCTGTCAGTAAGAAGATAACAGAAACGGATCTAGCTGAACACTGTGAGCAGGACGCACCCCACTAGCTTGTAGGTTTAGCTGAACACTGTGAGGTGGACGCACCCCACTAACTTGTAGGTTTAGCTGAACACTGTGAGCAGGACGCACCCCACTAACTTGTAGGTTTAGCAGAACACTGTGAGCAGGACGCACTGCACTAACTGTAAATAGTCTAGCTGTCTGACTGTGGTACTAATAGGATCAAAAGAACATCAGTAATTTTCTTTAAAATACTGTAACAAGACAAGCCTGCCTGTCAGTAAGAAGATAACAGGAACGGATCTAGCTGAACACTGTGAGCAGGACGCACCCCACTAGCTTGTAGGTTTAGCTGAACACTGTGAGGTGGACGCACCCCACTAACTTGTAGGTTTAGCTGAACACTGTGAGCAGGACACACCCCACTAACTTGTAGGTTTAGCAGAACACTGTGAGCAGGACGCACTGCACTAACTGTAAATAGTCTAGCTGCCTGACTGTGGTACTAATAGGATCAAAAGAACACCAGCAATTTTCTTTAAAATACTGTAACAAGACAAGCCTGCCTGTCAGTAAGAAGATAACAGGAACGGATCTAGCTGAACACTGTGAGCAGGACGCACCCCACTAGCTTGTAGGTTTAGCTGAACACTGTGAGGTGGACGCACCCCACTAACTTTTAGGTTTAGCTGAACACTGTGAGCAGGACGCACCCCACTAACTTGTAGGTTTAGCAGAACACTGTGAGCAGGACGCACTGCACTAACTGTAAATAGTCTAGCTGCCTGACTGTGGTACTAATAGGATCAAAAGAACACCAGCAATTTTCTTCAGGTAGCTGTATTTACTGTAACAAGACAAGCCTGCCTGTCAGTAAGAAGATAACAGAAACGGATCTAGCTGAACACTGTGAGCAGGACGCACCCCACTAGCTTGTAGGTTTAGCTGAACACTGTGAGGTGGACGCACCCCACTAACTTGTAGGTTTAGCTGAACACTGTGAGCAGGACGCACTCCACTAACTTGTAGGTTTAGCAGAACACTGTGAGCAGGACGCACTGCACTAACTGTAAATAGTCTAGCTGCCTGACTGTGGTACTAATAGGATCAAAAGAACACCAGCAATTTTCTTCAGGTAGCTGTATTTACTGTAACAAGACAAGCCTGCCTGTCAGTAAGAAGATAACAGAAACGGATCTAGCTGAACACTGTGAGCAGGACGCACCCCACTAGCTTGTAGGTTTAGCTGAACACTGTGAGGTGGACGCACCCCACTAACTTGTAGGTTTAGCTGAACACTGTGAGCAGGACGCACTGCACTAACTGTAAATAGTCTAGCTGCCTGACTGTGGTACTAATAGGATCAAAAGAACACCAGCAATTTTCTTCAGGTAGCTGTATTTACTGTAACAAGACAAGCCTGCCTGTTAGTAAGAAGATAACAGAAACGGATCTAGCTGAACACTGTGAGCAGGACGCACCCCACTAGCTTGTAGGTTTAGCTGAACACTGTGAGGTGGACGCACCCCACTAACTTGTAGGTTTAGCTGAACACTGTGAGCAGGACGCACCCCACTTACTTGTAGGTTTAGCAGAACACTGTGGGCAGGACGCACTGCACTAACTGTAAATAGTCTAGCTGCCTGACTGTGGTACTAATAGGATCAAAAGAACACCAATAATTTTCTTTAAAATACTGTAACAAGACAAGCCTGCCTGTCAGTAAGAAGATAACAGGAACGGATCTAGCTGAACACTGTGAGCAGGACGCACTGCACTAAATGTAAATAGTCTAGCTGCCTGACTGTGGTACTAATAGGATCAAAAGAACACCAGTAATTTTCTTCAAAATACTGTAACAAGACAAGCCTGCCTGTCAGTAGGAATATAACAGGAACGGATCTAGCTGAACACTGTGAGCAGGACGCACTGCACTAAATGTAAATAGTCTAGAAGATAACAGGAACGGATCTAGCTAAACTGAATACAGTGTATATATATATATATATATATATATGCAACACCTGGGATGCATATATATACACAATACACTTTAAGTGCAGCTAACTGACTGACTGTCCTGCCTAATCTAGCTAACTCAAATGAAATGACACTGTCTCTCTCTCTCTAAGCACACCGGAACACACTGCACAGGGCCGCCGTGCAGGCGGCCTTATATAGTGTGGGGCGTGTACTAAATCCCCTGAGCCATAATTGGCCAAAGCCTCCTTGGCTTTGGCCAATTATGGCTCTCTGTTAAGGCGGCGCTGTGATTGGCCAAGCATGCGGGTCATAGTGCATGCTTGGCCAATCATCAGCAAGCAATGCACTGCGATGCCGCAGTGAATTATGGGCCGTGACGCGCCACACGAATTTGGCGCGAACGGCCCATATCGTTCGCAATTCGGCGAACGATCGAACAGCCGATGTTCGAGTCGAACATGGGTTCGACTCGAACACGAAGCTCATCCCTAGTCACCAGTATGGTATTTGTATATTGAAATCATATCCCCTCTCAAGCGTCTCTTCTCCAGAGAGAATAAGTTCAGTGCTCGCAACCTTTCCTCATAACTAAGATCCTCCAGACCCTTTATTAGCTTTGTTGCCCTTCTTTGTACTCGCTCCATTTCCAGTACATCCTTCCTAAGGACTGGTGCCCAGAACTGGACAGCATACTCCAAGTGCGGCCGGACCAGAGTCTTGTAGAGTGGGAGAATTATCGTTTTATCCCTGGAGTTGATCCCCTTTTTAATGCATGCCAATATTCTGTTTGCTTTGTTAGCAGCAGCTTGGCATTTGCTGAGCCTATCATCTACTAGGACCCCCAGGTCCTTTTCCATCCTAGATTTTCCCAGAGGTTCTCCCCCTAGTGTGTAGATTGCATTCATATTTTTGCCACCCAAATGCATTATTTTACATTTTTCTACATTGAACCTCATTCGCCATGTAGTTGCCCACCCCATTAATTTGTTCAGATATTTTTGCAAGGTTTCCACGTCCTGCGAAGATGTTATTGCCCTGCTTAGCTTAGTATCGTCTGCAAATACAGAGATTGAACTGTTTATCCCATTCTCCAGGTCGTTTATGAACAAATTAAATAGGATTGGTCCCAGCACAGAACCCTGGGGAATCCCACTACCCACCCCTGACCATTCTGAGTACTCCCCATTTATCACCACCCTCTGAACTCGCCCTTGTAGCCAGTTTTCAATCCATGTACTCACCCTATGGTCCATGCCAACGGACCTTATTTTGTACAGTAAATGTTTATGGGGAACTGTGTCAAATGCTTTTGCAAAATCCAGATACACCACGTCTATGGGTCTACTTTATCCAGATGGCAACTCACCTCCTCATAGAAGGTTAATAGATTGGTTTGGCAAGAACGCTTCTTCATGAATCCATGCTGATTACTGCTAATGATACCGTTCTTATTAAAATCTTGTATATAGTCCCTTATCATCCCCTCCAAGAGTTTGCATACTATTGATGTTAGTCTAACTGGTCTGTAATTCCCAGGGATATATTTTGAGCCCTTTTTAAATATTGGTGCTACATTGGCTTTTCTCCAATCATCTGGTACCATTCCAGTCAGTAGACCGTCTGTAAAAATTAGGAACAATGGTCTGGCAATCACTTGACTGAGTTCCCTAAGTACCCTCGGATGCAAGCCATCTGGTCCCGGTGATTTATTAATATTAAGTTTCTCAAGTCTAATTTTAATTCTGTCCTCTGTTAACCATGGAGGTGCTTCCTGTGTTGTGTCATGAGGATAAACACTGCAGTTTTGGTTACTGAAGCCCCCGATTCACTCGTGAAGACTGAGGAGAAGAATAAATTCAATACCTTCGCCATCTCCCCATCCTTTCTAACCAGATGTCCTTCCTCATTCTTTATGGGGCCAATATGGTCTGTCCTCCCTTTTTTACTGTTTACATACTTAAAGAATTTCTTGGGATTTTTTTTGCTCTCCTCCGCTATGTGTCTTTCATGTTCGATCTTAGCCATCCTAATTGCACCCTTACATTTCTTGTTGCATTCTTTATAAAGTCTGAATGCTGAGGATGATCCCTCAACCTTGTATTTTTTGAAGGCCTTCTCCTTTGCTTTTATATTCTTTTTTACATCGGAGTTAAGCCATCCAGGACTTTTGTTCGCTCTTTTAAATTTATTACCCAATGGGATACATTGGCTAATGCCCTTATTTAATATGCTCTTAAAGCAAACCCATCTCTCCTCCGTATTCTTTGTTCCTAATATTTTATCCCAATTTATGCCTTTTAGCAAGGTTTGTAGTTTAGGGAAGTTGGCTCTTTTGAAATTCAGTGTCTTTGTATTCACTTTAGGTTTCCTGTTTGTGTGATTTATACTGAAACTAATTGACCTGTGATCGCTGTTACCTAAATTGCCCTGGATTTCCACATCCGTGATCAGGTCTGTATTGTTAGTAATCAGTAGATCCAGTAATGTTTTATTTCTAGTTGGTGTATCTACCATCTGACCCATAAAATTGTCCTGCAAGACATTAAGGAACTGGCGAGCCTTAAAAGAATGCGCGGTTCCCTCCGCCCAGGCTATGTCTGGATAATTAAAATCACCCATTATGATAACACTTCCCATCCTTGCTGCTAATCCAAATTGTGATAGGAGATCTGTCTCCACTTCCTCCCTCAGGTTAGGGGGCCTATAGCATACTCCCAGTATTATTTTCCCCTAAGCTTCATCCCTTTGGAGCTCTACCCATAAGGATTCCACCTCCTCCCTAGCTCCCTCAGCGATGTAATGTCTCACATTTACTTGTACATTATTCTTTATATATAGGCATACCCCTCCCCCTTTTTTACCCTCTCTATCCTTGCAGTATAGGGTATACCCTTGAATGTTTGCCAGCCAATCATGAGAGCTGTTGAACCAGGTCTCTGAAATTCCCACAAAATCCAAATCCTCCTCGTGCAACAGTATCTCTAGTTCACCCATCTTGTCTGCCATGCTCCTGGCATTGGTGAACATGCCACATAGTTTAGCCTGTTTGCATATTGTCCTCATATTGGGTGTTTCGAGATTGCAACTAGGACTTAGACCACCCAGTGTTAACGAGGAGGTGGAGACTCAGCTCCTTGCACAGATGGAAAGGGCTGCAAGGGCTGGGACGGTGATAATAATGGGGGATTTTAACTACCCAGAAATTGACTGGAGTAATGGCACTGCTGGGACAGTTAAAGGGCAAAAATTTATAAACCTAGTACAAGACAATTTTATGGTCCAGTTTATTGAGGCCCCAACTAGGAATGAAGCTCTGTTGGACCTGGTAATCTCAAAAAATGCAGAGCTTATTACTAATGTTCAGGTAAAGGAACACTTGGGTAGCAGTGACCATAACATGATTTCATTTGATGTTAGCTGTAAACAAGAAATACATAAGGGAAAGATAAAAACACTTAATTTCAAGAGAGCAAATTTTCCAAGGATGAGGGTTGCTCTCGAGGACTTAGACTGGGAGGGAATATTGGCAGCGATAAACACAGAACAGAAATGGGAATTATTCAAAAAGACTGTTTGGGACCTCACTGCAAAGTATATTCCCATGGGCAATAAGTTTAAAAGGCTAAAAATAAAACCTTTGTGGCTCACGGTCAAAATTAGAAAAGCTATAAACAATAAGAAAAGAGCTTTTAAAAAATATAAAAATGAAGGAACACTAGTGTCGTTTAAAAAAGAATTTAATAGAATATGTAAAAGGGAAATCAAGGGTGCAAAAATTCAAAATGAACGACAGATCGCAAAAAATAGTAGGACAAACCCCCAAAAATTCTTCAAATATATTAATAGTAAAAAGGTCAGGTCTGAGCATGTAGGCCCTTTACAAAATAATCTAGAGTGGGTGACTGGGGACAAGGAGAAGGCTAATTTATTAAATACTTTCTTCAGCTCTGTGTATACAAAAGAGCATGGGGAAGCTCATGTCCATAATGGGGGTGGTATTGACACAGCCCCCAATGATCCACAATGGCTCAAAAGGGATATGGTCCAGAAATATTTAGACAGAATAAAGGTGGATAAAGCACCTGGACCTGATGGCATCCACCCACGGATCCTAAAAGAATTGAGCTCTGTAATTTCAAAGCCATTGTATCTAATTTTTAGGGACTCATTAATGACAGGAATGGTACCACTGGATTGGCGCAGGGCGAACATAGTGCCTATATTTAAAAAGGGATCAAAGTCTTTACCAAGTAACTATAGACCTGTTAGTTTAACTTCTATAGTCGGGAAGATACTGGAGCATTTAATAAAAGACCACATAGACTAGTTCTTGCTGGAAAAAAACATTTTAAGCAACAGACAGCATGGGTTCATGAAAGACAGAAGCTGTCAGACAAACCTGATTTCTTTTTATGAAGAGGTAAGTAAAACCTTGGACAGAGGGGTGGCTGTGAACGTGGTTTACTTGGATTTTGCAAAAGCGTTCGATACAGTTCCGCACACACGGCTCATGTGTAAGTTAGAGTCTACAGGCTTGGAAATATCAGTTTGTAAATGGATAGAAAACTGGCTAAAAGACAGAATTCAGAGAGTAGTGGTTAATGATTCTTACTCTGAATGGTCTAAGGTTATCAGTGGTGTACCCCAAGGTTCAGTGCTGGGACCCTTACTCTTTAATATCTTTATAAATGATATTGGGTCTGGGATCAAAAGTACCATTTCTGTCTTTGCAGATGACACCAAGCTATGCAGTGGAATAACGTCCTTACAGGATGTCTCCAATTTACAAGCTGACCTCAATGCTCTGTCTAATTAGGCATCTATGTGGCAGATGAGGTTTAATGTTGAGAAATGTAAAGTTATGCACTTGGGGGCTAAGAATATGCATGCATCATACATACTAGGGGGAGTACAACTGGGGGAATCCATAGGGGAGAAGGATCTGGGGGTTTTGGTAGATCATAAGCTCAATAATAGCATGCAATGCCAAGCTACGGTTTCCAAAGCGAGCAAAGTCCTTTCTTGTATTAAGAGAGGTATGGACTCCAGAGAGAGAGATATCATTTTGCCCCTGTTCAAATCATTAGTAAGACCTCATCTGGAATATGCAGTTCAGTTTTGGGCACCAGTTCTCAAAAAAGGATATTGGGGAACTGGAAAAAAGTGCAGAGAAGGGCAACCAAACTGATAAGAGGCATGGGGGAGCTCAGCTATGAGGAAAGATTAGAGGAACTGAATTTATTTACTCTTGAGAAGAGGAGAATAAGGGGGGATATGATCAACATGTTCAAATATATAAGGTGTCCATATAGTGAACTTGGTGTTGAGTTATTCACTTTACGGTCAACACAGAGGACAAGGGGGCACTCTTTACGACTGGAGGAAAAGAGATTTCATCTCCAAATACGGAAAGGTTTCTTCACAGTAAGAGCTGTGAAAATGTGGAATAGACTCCCTCCAGAGGTGGTTCTAGCCAGCTCAGTAGATTGCTTTAAGAAAGGCCTGGATGCTTTCCTAAATGTACATAATATTTTATATGTACGTATGACCTCGGTGGTGTGGATGTGTCATTGCCATCATCCCATATAATAATTTATAAATTTTTAGGACCTCTAAGGGGATTTTTAAGGCAATGAAATGTAGATTGAAAATTAGATTTAAAAAAATTCAATTTATTGATATAAGTCAAATTTAAAAAGATACAAAATCATACTAAATCAAAATTAAAGAAATACGCAATCATTACAGTATAAACATATAAATGAATAATGACAATTCAAATTTGGGTCAGATTGTAATCTGAACTGAGTAACAATGATTCCATAAAGGAGAAGTGTGGGAGAAAAAGTGATGTATACCCCTTGGGGTCACCAGAGGTGACAACCGTGGTGTGGAGTAGTGGAATTCCAACGCGTTTCAACATACATATTTCATAAGTCTTCTTCAGGGAAATACATCACAGTCTAGAAAACCAAAAATCATATTGTTACAATCAAAGAATGTATGTAGATGTATATATCCTCTATCAAAGTGAGAATATCACAAACACTCACGTCCTCCCAGGGCATCTCAAAATTTTTAGTGCGATCACTCAAGTTAAGACAAGGGGTCCCACGCCTCAGGCTGTTGGTACTGTCCCATAACTCTACAAGACGACTGGATACTGAAAAGATCCCAGTGTTAGGCGTTTTGCAGCATAGAATGGCTGTCTAAAAAAATAGGGCAAATTAATATCGGATGGCGAGAGGAGCAGAGAGGGAGGGAAAAAGAAAAAGGAAAAAGAAAGAAAAGAAAAAAAGGGGAAAGAAAGAGAAAAGAAAAGGAGAAAAACGGGGAAAGAGACAGGGAAAGAGAAAGAGAGAGAAAAGGAAAAAGAGAGAGAGCGAGAGAGAGAGAGAGAGAAAGAAAGAGAGAGAGAAAAAGAGAGGGAGAGAGAGAAAAAGAGAGAGAGAGAGAGAGAGAAAGAGAGAGAGAGAGAGAGAGAGAGAAAGAGAGAGAGAGAGAGAGAGAGAGAGAGAGAGAGAGAAAGAGAGAGAGAGAGAGAGAGAGAGAGAAAGAAAAAGAGAGAGAGAAATAGAAGGGGAGAAAAAAGAGGAAAGAAGAGAGAGAAAGAAAAAAGAAAAGAGAGAGAAAGAGTGACAGGGATCTCCCACCCTCACATCCAGCGCCCCATATAGCGCCCATGAGCCAGGAAGTAAGAACACCAATATTTGTCTCCCTGTTGGGAGCAAAACACATTGAGTACACAACTTACATTGCATGTCCTGGAGTCCAAGGTCCATAAACAGTCCCAGCTGGGTAAGCCCTAAAAAGCCTCGGTACATGCCAAGGAAAGAATGGCGCCATTGTGCCGTCCCTGGCGTCCTATATGTGGTAATGATTAGGGTGTGGGCGGGGATACACCGCCGCATCAGCCAATAATGCGACGTGTATGCAGAAGCCGCCACCAGGTGCGCTCGGCGTGAGCGTCCGGCGTCACCAAGGCAACGGCCCCTGCCATACACATCGCGCATGCGCGTTGTGACGTCATGCGTCACATTGCGTGCGCATCCAATGTGGGTGTATGTTGACCTAAATGTAAAGTGCGGGCCGGCGGCCATGTTGCAGAAGGGCCGTGCCCATAGTACACAAAAAAAAGCACGAAACTAGTCGCGCTGCCAGCCTAGGCTGGATTCAAATGAACATCAGTAGTATAGAAAAGAATTTAATTAAATACTAGGCCAGTGGGTCCTACCTGCAAGATTCCCTCGCCAATTCTCCTCCAGATGACCCCCCTCATACATTCCCGACCCCCGCATGGAGAATGCAGGAGAGAGATGGAACGAAGAGGGAAAAGGAGGAAAAAAACGGGAGGGGGGGGGAGGGGAAAGGGGGGAAAAAAGGAAAGGGAGAAGGAGAAGGAGGTCAAGTTGGACTACATTGGACTGAGTATAGGATAGTAAAGTGTAAGATAAACCACATATAATCTCCTATTCCCACTGTATGGGGGAAGGGGGGATTTTGGACTAGTAACCACCGACACAGCAGTCCCTGCCTACTAAGAGGCCAGGGAGAAAGGGTGGCCCCACCGCGCATATCACAGTGAGGCCCGCCTGTGTCGGGTAGGTATGGGACACCATCAAAAAAACTACCTAAAGGATTCCGAGGGACTCACCCAATCTGCACGGTGAATCACACGGAGATGTCGGGAGGACATGAGAAGCAGTACTGGAAATTCTTTATTATAAAGATAATCCACAATGGGAGGAAGAGAGTGAGGTTAAATTACATCACATAATTAGATCCTACAGGGGCCTCGAAAACTGGTCCAAGCTGGAGGATCAAAATTATCAAATTTGCAAATTGTACGTGACAAATAACAATATATCAAAAGTATGAACACACAATACTGATATATTTAGATTTAAATTTAATTTTAATTTTAAATTTTATTAAATTTTAAATTTTAAATTTTAAATTTCAAATTTTTAAATTTTAAATTTTAAATTTTAAAACCCCCCAGGATAAAACAACCTCGATCTTTTGTCTAGGTAAATAAAAGGGGTGAATACAGGGTTCCCCACGGGGAGAATGAGATGAATCCCGCCCATGGTGTTGCAAGATGGAATAGTGTGTCTAACCAAGGGAGTGAAGGGGGTACCTAGTCCATTTTCCCGGATCCAAAGCCCTCCAAGAAGGGCCTGAAACTCTCTACTTCATTTAAACCGGGGGGGGGGGTGGTGGCCCTAAGACGCCTGATCCAACGCATTTCGCGCTGGAGCAGGATCTTGTTCCAGTCTCCCCCCCTGGTGGGTATATGAAGTCTGTCTAACACCGTGAAGTTGACCTTTGGCATTCTGTAATTATGTTGTTTGGCTACATGCCTGCCTAGTGGTAAATATAAATTGCCAATTCCCATACTATGCATGTGTTTTTCCACTCTCTTGGTAAATTCCTGTCGGGTCTTCCCGACATAGAAGGCTCCACATTGGCATTGCATTAAATAGACGACTCCCCGTGTTCTGCAATTTGCAAAGTGTCGAAGCTGAAAGTCTTCACCACTGGGTAAGGTAATTCTAGTTCTCCTGCCTATGACTCCACACTGTGAACATGTTCCACATGGATATGTGCCCCAGGTCTTGCAGGGGTCTCCTCTTGTACTGCCTTTATACTCACTTTGCGTGAGCATATTTCCTATGGCGCCCGATTTTTTGTAAGTAATTTGGGGTCTAGAAGTAACTAGACTCCCTAAAATCGGATCTTCCGTGAGGATTGACCAATGTTTGGAGATGATCTTTCTTATTTCTTGATGTTCGTTTGAGTATCTCATAATAATTCTTGTCGTGTTGTCTTCTTTATTAGGGGCTTTCTTCTTGAAGATTATTTTCTGTCTATCCATGTTTTTTACGCGATTGAATGCTTTTTTGAGGGTTGTTTTGGTGTATCCTCTCTCCATCAGTCTGGCTGTTAATTCGTTGGATTCCTGTTGGAAGTCCTCGTGCGTGCTGCAATTCCTTTTAAGTCTTAGAAATTGGCTGAAGGGGATGGATTTTTTTAGGGGGTCCGGATGAAAACTGTCTGCATGTAGCAGAGTATTCCCCGCTGTCTCTTTCCTGTAAAGTTTACTCGAGAGTCCTCCAGTCCGATTTTTAAGAATGGTAATATCCAAGAAATTGACCTCCTTAGAGTCATAGGTCATGGTGAAGAAAAGATTAAAGCTGTTTCGGTTCATAACACTCAGGCAGTCTCTGAGTGCATCAGTGGGACCGTCCCAGACAATAAAAATATCGTCTATGTACCTCTGCCACATGCAGATGTGGTCAGAGTACACAGACGATCCCTCTCCCAGTAGGAAGTCCTTCTCTCACTCCCCCAGGTACAGGTTGGCGTATGAGGGTGCGCAGCACGTCCCCATAGCCACACCCTGCACCTGGAGGTAGTGGGAGCCTTTGAACATGAAGGTGTTGTGCTTCAAGATAAATTCCAGCATTTGGAGTATAAAGGCATTGAGCTTCCAGTCAGTGGTTGCTCGTTGCCTCAGCACCCGTTCAACCGCTGCTACTCCTGCATCGTGTGGTATGCTGTTATAAAGAGACTCCACATCGATGGTGACCAACAAAGCGGAGTCGGGGATAACCAGGTTGTCTAAGATCTGCAGTAGATGGATCGTGTCTCTGGTATAGGAAGGCAAATCCATAACGTGGGGTCTAAGGTGGTAATCTATTATTTGGCTAATGCCTTCCGTGATGGAGCCATTACCAGAGATAATTGGCCTGCCTGGTGGATGATCTAGTCTCTTATGTACCTTTGGCAAGGCATAAAATGTGGGTGAGCGGGGGTGCTTCGTTCGAATAAATTCCCACATTTCCCTGTCGATGGCACCTTCGTTGAGCGATACATCCACCAGGTAAAAAAATTCCTGATTAAATCTCTCCACCACTGCCGGAGAGATTTTTTTGTAACATTTGGTGTTATTCAGAATGTCAAGGCACATTTTTTCATAATCCTCATTGTCCATGAGGACAATGTTACCCCCTTTGTCTGATGCCTTTATTGTGATACTCATGTCATTCTTAAGGGTGTTGAGAGCATGTCGGAGTTCTGGACCGAGGTTATTTTTGGTTGTTTTCATACCTAGTTTTTCAATTTCTTTGGTTGTCTGCTTTACAAATAGTGCTATTGCTGGATTAAGGTTTAGCGGTGGAAATTTATGCGATTTCTTTTTAAATTGTTTTGTGTATAATTTCAGTGGAGTGTTGTCTTCCTCAAGTTCCTCCTCATCACTTTCCCCACTTCCCAATTCCTCCTCCCACAGATCTTCACTGATGTTATTCTCCTGTAGTAGAAGATTCAAGTCCCTCAAGGCTTTAAAGTCCGCGGTTTTAAGATTCGGTGCTACTTCCGGTTCAGTACTTTTTTGTTTCGTATATAAACTCTTCAGCAGCAATTTTCTAGCAAAGAGATGGATGTCCTTGGTCATCTCAAAGCCATCCATGCTTCGGTTGGGGCAGAAGGAAAGCCCCAAAGATAGTGCTCTTTGTTCATCTTCGGTTAATTGATGTGAGGAAAGATTAATCACGTTTAGTTCTCCTTTTGACTTAGAGGTGTCGTGGGTATCATTGTCAATTGCGTGGGAGGTAGCAGATTGGGTGACATTATGGTGTTTTTGTCTAAAAAACTGTCAAGTTGTGTTTGTTGGGTCTTAGGGTAGGCCCCCTGATCTTTTCGAGTTCCTCTTCCTGAGTTTGAAGGGGGATTTTTTGTATTCCCCTGAGTTGTATTTTTGCTCGTATTGGATTTGGTAGTCCGTTGTAGTGCCATTGTTTCATAATCTGTAGTACGTTTTTTGTTGGTTTGTTTTATTTCTCCCTCTGTTTCCTGCTGTCTTCCCAGCGGCCCTTTTCTTTTACCCCGAAATTGGCCGGTGTGTGAGGATGCTGATGAGGAGGAATTGGATGGCGTGTCAGAGGAATAATCGTTTGATCCATTTGCACTCTCATGATGAGGAATTCTTGGATTTCTTTTTTTGGTTTTTCTATTATTGTTTATGTTCCATTTGTAGGCTCTACCTTCCCTGAAGGCATTTTTATCTCTCCAGTATTTCTTCTCCTTTTTAATAAGGATGCTTTTGCCAAAGGTCTCCAAGGGATCTTTAAGTTTCTTTTCATTAATCGCATATTCTTCATGTGTCTTTAGTGGGGAGAGTCGATCATAGAGCGCTTTGATTTCTGTGTTCATGTTGTCCAATTGTTGTTTGTACTCATTCTGAAGCAACAGCATAAGTTTTGTTGAGCAATCATTTAGCTTACTCTCCCAGTTCTTTTTGAGTTCCTTGGAGATATTATCCACCATGGGGAATATTTGGATTCTGAGGCCAATTGGATTTATTCCTTCTCTAATATATCTCCCAAGGGACTCAATGTGCCAGTGTAAGGCTGATTTCTTTTCTAAGATTTTGGTCAAACTGGAGAAGAGTGAAGATAGATCCGAGGTGACCTGTTCCTTGCCTTCATAGCTCCTTTGGATATTGGCCATGAATTCCTCCCACTCTCCTCCCTGTAAGTCCCCCATAGTTCCCCTCCGTGCAATCCCGTGATAATCGAAAGTGATATGAAATAAGAGTTAGTCAAAAAATCAGAGAACAGTAAATTCTTCTGATTTGAGAGTGTACAATGGACACCCCAATTCAGAAATCTAGGGGGAGCATAAATAAGTACACTTTATAAACATCAAAGACAAATTTTTATAATATACCTAGGGGGTCCACATCCAGCCACCTGGGTCAGCTATTGAGCTATGGGTGTTTAATCCACCCTATTGTAAGTTTTATATGTACGTATGACCTCGGTGGTGTGGATGTGTCATTGCCATCATCCCATATAATAATTTATAAATTTTTAGGACCTCTAAGGGGATTTTTAAGGCAATGAAATGTAGATTGAAAATTAGATTTAAAAAAATTAAATTTATTGAAATAAGTCAAATTTAAAAAGATACAAAATCATACTAAATCAAAATTAAAGAAATACGCAATCATTACAGTATAAACATATAAATGAATAATGACAATTCAAATTTGGGTCAGATTGTAATCTGTAAACTGACCAAAATCTTAGAAAATAAATCAGCCTTACACTGGCACATTGAGTCCCTTGGGAGATATATTAGGGAAGGAATAAATCCAATTGGCCTCAGAATCCAAATATTCCCCATGGTGGATAATATCTCCAAGGAACTCAAAAAGAACTGGGAGAGTAAGCTAAATGATTGCTCAACAAACCTTATGCTGTTGCTTCAGAATGAGTACAAACAACAATTGGACAACATGAACACAGAAATCAAAGCGCTCTATGATCGACTCTCCCCACTAAAGACACATGAAGAATATGCGAATTATGAGAAGAAACTTAAAGATCACTTGGAGACCTTTGGCAAAAGCATCCTTATTAAAAAGGAGAAGAAATACTGGAGAGATAAAAATGCCTTCAGGGAAGGTAGAGCCTACAAATGGAACATAAACAATAATAGAAAAACCAAAAAAAGAAATCCAAGAATTCCTCATCATGAGAGTGCAAATGGATCAAACGATTATTCCTCTGACACGCCATCCAATTCCTCCTCATCAGCATCCTCACACACCGGCCAATTTCGTGGTAAAAGAAAAGGGCCACTGGGAAGACAGCAGGAAACAGAGGGAGAAATAAAACAAACCAACAAAAAACGTACTACAGATTATGAAACAATGGCACTACAACGGACTACCAAATCCAATACGAGCAAAAATACAACTCAGGGGAATACAAAAAATCCCCCTTCAAACTCAGGAAGAGGAACTCGAAAAGATCAGGGGGCCTACCCTAAGACCCAACAAACACAACTTGACAGTTTTTTAGACAAAAACACCATAATGTCACCCAATCTGCTACCTCTCACGCAATTGACAATGATACCCACGACACCTCTAAGTCAAAAGGAGAACTAAACGTGATTAATCTTTCCTCACATCAATTAACCGAAGATGAACAAAGAGCACTATCTTTGGGGCTTTCCTTCTGCCCCAACCGAAGCATGGATGGCTTTGAGATGACCAAGGACATCCATCTCTTTGCTAGAAAATTGCTGCTGAAGAGTTTATATACGAAACAAAAAAGTACTGAACCGGAAGTAGCACCGAATCTTAAAACCGCAGACTTTAAAGCCTTGAGGGACTTGAATCTTCTACTACAGGAGAATAACATCAGTGAGGATCTGTGGGAGGAGGAATTGGGAAGTGGGGAAAGCGATGAGGAGGAACTTGAGGAAGACAACACTCCACTGAAATTATACACAAAACAATTTAAAAAGAAATCGCATAAATTTCCACCGCTAAACCTTAATCCAGCAATAGCACTATTTGTAAAGCAGACAACCAAAGAAATTGAAAAACTAGGTATGAAAACAACCAAAAATAACCTCGGTCCAGAACTCCGACATGCTCTCAACACCCTTAAGAATGACATGAGTATCACAATAAAGGCATCAGACAAAGGGGGTAACATTGTCCTCATGGACAATGAGGATTATGAAAAAATGTGCCTTGACATTCTGAATAACACCAAATGTTACAAAAAAATCTCTCCGGCAGTGGTGGAGAGATTTAATCAGGAATTTTTTTACCTGGTGGATGTATCGCTCAACGAAGGTGCCATCGACAGGGAAATGTGGGAATTTATTCGAATGAAGCACCCCCGCTCACCCACATTTTATGCCTTGCCAAAGGTACATAAGAGACTAGATCATCCACCAGGCAGGCCAATTATCTCTGGTAATGGCTCCATCACGGAAGGCATTAGCCAAATAATAGATTACCACCTTAGACCCCACGTTATGGATTTGCCTTCCTATACCAGAGACACGATCCATCTACTGCAGATCTTAGACAACCTGGTTATCCCCGACTCCGCTTTGTTGGTCACCATCGATGTGGAGTCTCTTTATAACAGCATACCACACGATGCAGGAGTAGCAGCGGTTGAACGGGTGCTGAGGCAACGAGCAACCACTGACTGGAAGCTCAATGCCTTTATACTCCAAATGCTGGAATTTATCTTGAAGCACAACACCTTCATGTTCAAAGGCTCCCACTACCTCCAGGTGCAGGGTGTGGCTATGGGGACGTGCTGCGCACCCTCATACGCCACCCTGTACCTGGGGGAGTGGGAGAAGGACTTTCTACTGGGAGAGGGATCGTCTGTGTACTCTGACCACATCTGCATGTGGCAGAGGTACATAGACGATATTTTTATTGTCTGGGACGGTCCCACTGACGCACTCAGAGACTGCCTGAGTGTTATGAACCGAAACAGCTTTAATCTTTTCTTCACCATGACCTATGACTCTAAGGAGGTCAATTTCTTGGATATTACCATTCTTAAAAATCGGACTGGAGGACTCTCGAGTAAACTTTACAGGAAAGAGACAGCGGGGAATACTCTGCTACATGCAGACAGTTTTCATCCGGACCCCCTAAAAAAATCCATCCCCTTCAGCCAATTTCTAAGACTTAAAAGGAATTGCAGCACGCACGAGGACTTCCAACAGGAATCCAACGAATTGACAGCCAGACTGATGGAGAGAGGATACACCAAAACAACCCTCAAAAAAGCATTCAATCGCGTAAAAAACATGGATAGACAGAAAATAATCTTCAAGAAGAAAGCCCCTAATAAAGAAGACAACACGACAAGAATTATTATGAGATACTCACACGAACATCAAGAAATAAGAAAGATCATCTCCAAACATTGGTCAATCCTCACGGAAGATCCGATTTTAGGGAGTCTAGTTACTTCTAGACCCCAAATTACTTACAAAAAATCGGGCGCCATAGGAAATATGCTCACGCAAAGTGAGTATAAAGGCAGTACAAGAGGAGACCCCTGCAAGACCTGAGGCACATATCCATGTGGAACATGTTCACAGTGTGGAGTCATAGGCAGGAGAACTAGAATTACCTTACCCAGTGGTGAAGACTTTCAGCTTCGACACTTTGCAAATTGCAGAACACGGGGAGTCGTCTATTTAATGCAATGCCAATGTGGAGCCTTCTATGTCGGGAAGACCCGACAGGAATTTACCAAGAGAGTGGAAAAACATATACATAGTATGGGAATTGGCAATTTATATTTACCACTAGGCAGGCATGTAGCCAAACAACATAATTACAGAATGCCAAAGGTCAACTTCACGGTGTTAGACAGACTTCATATACCCACCAGGGGGGGAGACTGGAACAAGATCCTGCTCCAGCGCGAAATGTGTTGGATCAGGCGTCTTAGGGCCACCACCCCCCCCGGTTTAAATGAAGTAGAGAGTTTCAGGCCCTTCTTGGAGGGCTTTGGATCCGGGAAAACGGACTAGGTACCCCCTACACTCCCTTGGTTAGACACACTATTCCATCTTGCAACACCATGGGCGGGATTCATCTCATTCTCCCCGTGGGGAACCCTGTATTCACCCCTTTTATTTACCCAGACAAAAGATCGAGGTTGTTTTATCCTGGGGGGTTTTAAAATTTAAAATTTAAAATTTAAAAATTTGAAATTTAAAATTTAAAATTTAATAAAATTTAAAATTAAAATTAAATTTAAATCTAAATATATCAGTATTGTGTGTTCATACTTTTGATATATTGTTATTTGTCACGTACAATTTGCAAATTTGATAATTTTGATCCTCCAGCTTGGACCAGTTTTCGAGGCCCCTGTAGGATCTAATTATGTGATGTAATTTAACCTCACTCTCTTCCTCCCATTGTGGATTATCTTTATAATAAAGAATTTCCAGTACTGCTTCTCATGTCCTCCCGACATCTCCGTGTGATTCACCGTGCAGATTGGGTGAGTCCCTCGGAATCCTTTAGGTAGTTTTTTTGATGGCGTCCCATACCTACCCGACACAGGCGGGCCTCACTGTGATATGCGCGGTGGGGCCACCCTTTCTCCCTGGCCTCTTAGTAGGCAGGGACTGCTGTGTCGGTGGTTACTAGTCCAAAATCCCCCCTTCCCCCATACAGTGGGAATAGGAGATTATATGTGGTTTATCTTACACTTTACTATCCTATACTCAGTCCAATGTAGTCCAACTTGACCTCCTTCTCCTTCTCCCTTTCCTTTTTTCCCCCCTTTCCCCTCCCCCCCCCTCCCGGTTTTTTCCTCCTTTTCCCTCTTCGTTCCATCTCTCTCCTGCATTCTCCATGCGGGGGTCGGGAATGTATGAGGGGGGTCATCTGGAGGAGAATTGGCGAGGGAATCTTGCAGGTAGGACCCACTGGCCTAGTATTTAATTAAATTCTTTTCTATACTACTGATGTTCATTTGAATCCAGCCTAGGCTGGCAGCGCGACTAGTTTCGTGCTTTTTTTTGTGTACTATGGGCACGGCCCTTCTCCAACATGGCCGCCGGCCCGCACTTTACATTTAGGTCAACATACACCCACATTGGATGCGCGCGCAATGTGACGCATGATGTCACAACGCGCATGCGCGATGTGTATGGCAGGGGCCGTTGCCTTGGTGACGCCGGACGCTCACGCCAAGCGCACCTGGCGGCGGCTTCTGCATACACGTCGCATTATTGGCTGATGCGGCGGTGTATCCCTGCCCACACCCTAATCATTACCACATATAGGACGCCAGGGACGGCACAATGGCGCCATTCTTTCCTCGGCATGTACCGAGGCTTTTTAGGGCTTACCCAGCTGGGACTGTTTATGGACCTTGGACTCCAGGACATGCAATGTAAGTTGTGTACTCAATGTGTTTTGCTCCCAACAGGGAGACAAATATTGGTGTTCTTACTTCCTGGCTCATGGGCGCTATATGGGGCGCTGGATGTGAGGGTGGGAGATCCCTGTCACTCTTTCTCTCTCTTTTCTTTTTTCTTTCTCTCTCTTCTTTCCTCTTTTTTCTCCCCTTCTATTTCTCTCTCTCTTTTTCTTTCTCTCTCTCTCTCTCTCTCTCTCTCTCTCTTTCTCTCTCTCTCTCTTTTTCTCTCTCTCTCTCTCTCTCTCTCTCTTTCTCTCTCTCTCTTTCTCTCTCTCTCTCTCTCTCTCTCTCTCTCTCTCTCTTTCTCTCTCTCTCTCTCTCTCTCTCTCTCTCTCTTTTCTCTCTCTCCCTCTCTTTTTCTCTCTCTCTCTCTCTCTTTCTTTCTTTCTTTCTCTCTCTCTCTCTCTCTCTCTCTCTTTCATTTTCTCTCTCTCTCTCTTTCCCTGTCTCTTTCCCCGTTTTTCTCCTTTTCTTTTCTCTTTCTTTCCCCTTTTTTTCTTTTCTTTCTTTTTCCTTTTTCTTTTTCCCTCCCTCTCTGCTCCTCTCGCCATCCGATATTAATTTGCCCTATTTTTTTAGACAGCCATTCTATGCTGCAAAACGCCTAACACTGGGATCTTTTCAGTATCCAGTCGTCTTGTAGAGTTATGGGACAGTACCAACAGCCTGAGGCGTGGGACCCCTTGTCTTAACTTGAGTGATCGCACTAAAAATTTTGAGATGCCCTGGGAGGACGTGAGTGTTTGTGATATTCTCACTTTGATGGAGGATATATACATCTACATACATTCTTTGATTGTAACAATATGATTTTTGGTTTTCTAGACTGTGATGTATTTCCCTGAAGAAGACTTATGAAATATGTATGTTGAAACGCGTTGGAATTCCACTACTCCACACCACGGTTGTCACCTCTGGTGACCCCAAGGGGTAGTGAGATACATCACTTTTTCTCCCACACTTCTCCTTTATGGAATCATTGTTACTCAGTTCAGATTACAATCTGACCCAAATTTGAATTGTCATTATTCATTTATATGTTTATACTGTAATGATTGCGTATTTCTTTAATTTTGATTTAGTATGATTTTGTATCTTTTTAAATTTGACTTGTATCAATAAATTGAATTTTTTTAAATCTAATTTTCAATCTACATTTCATTGCCTTAAAAATCCCCTTAGAGGTCCTAAAAATTTATAAATGTACATAATATAACTGGGTACTGACATTTATAGGTAAATTTGATCCAGGGAAAATCCGATTGCCTCTTGGGGGATCAGGAAGGAATTTTTTCTGGGGTTTTTTGCCTTCCTCTGGATCAACTGTGGGTATAGTATTGGGTATATTGGATTGTATGATTTTTTTTTTTTTTTTTTATGGTTGAACTGGATGGACTTGTGTCTTTTTTCAACCTGACTAACTATGTAACTATGTAACTATGTAACTTGCTACTATACTTACCTTGTGTTTTTGTGCTTTGGTTAACCTACCACTAATGCCCCCAATACTACCCTCTGGAATATCTTCCACGCTGGCTATCTCTACCTCTGGACCCTCCCCCCATTGCCTAGTTTAAAAATCCCTCTAACTTTTTGGCCATCTTCATTCCCAGCAGATCTGCACCCTCCTCATTTAGGTGCATCTTCTTCTTTTTCTGGTTCTTTTGGTTCTACTGGTTCTTCCTCCGGTGTTCTCATCCTGCATCTCCTCCGTGGCGTCTTCTTCCCTTCTTCTCCTCGAGCCGCTCCGCATCCATGATGGCATGGAGGAAGGCTCCCGCTCTTCTCTTCATCTTCTTTTTAAGGCACATATGCAAATAGGACAAAAAAGGAGCACTATAAAAGATTACAGCATGCATGAGGACAAAGGGGACATTCACAGCATATTACAATCATGGTAATTAGGGAATGATGAAAGAAATACAATACATTAGCAAACATTAAATACAATAGAATGTGATGTTAAAGGAGAAAACTTACCCAAATATAGTTGTCCTGGCCTTGCCCCCTGTACTCCCCTGGTCTATGGGTGGCTATCCAGGCAGATGACCCTTTTATGCGCACACAGTAATCGACTCTCGTTTCTTGTCTGTGTCTTTTATTGGCACGTTGCAGATTTTAATATACGCATGAGTGACACATGTGATATGCAGTAAAACTCTGATGCCATGGATGGGGAGAGATAAAATCTAGGCTGCTGCCATGAGATAGAACATGCTAATCCCTATGGCTGTTTCACTTCCTGATTAAAGAGGATGTGACAATTTTTACATCACATCCTTAAGTGGCTCGATAGCTTTGTTATAAACTATATTAATGTTTGGTCAGTAGGTGGCGAAAGCGTAACAGCTAACCTGGAACAAACATAATTTATAGCTTAATAATACAACAACACAATATACAAATTAAATGACAAGGTGAATTCTCTTTTCTGAACCTCAGGAGAGAGAAAGGTATCCTGGGGACATAACACTCCCCGTCTGGCGTTAACCAACACCACTAACAGCTTCATTAAAATCAAGTCTGATGTGGGTCTGAGGAATTACTTTACTTCACCCTGTTTGGAAGTATTAACTTCGACCTTCCTGACATGTCCGTCTTTTCTTGGGAATGTCTGTATGATAAGTCCCAAAGGCCAGTGATTCCTGTGTACTTGGCAGTCTTTAACGAGCACCACATCTCCTGACTTCAGGTCCGGTTTGTTAACTTGCCACTTATTTCTGAATTGTAGGGTTTGGATGTAATATCTCCTCCATCTGTCCCAGAAAGTGTTGGCTATGCATTGCACCTGTCTCCATTGACTTCTGAAAAGGTCTTTATCAGTAAACTCTCCATTTGGAGCACTGACTGTGTTAGTTTTTTGAGTGAGTAGAGTTGCAGGTGTCAGCAATATAGGGTCCTCTGGATTGTTAGTAACTGGGATTAGAGGTCTAGCATTTATGATGGCTGAGACCTCAGCCATGAAGGTGGGCAAACACTAATGCGTGAGTCTGGCATTCCCCATTTGAAGGAAAATAGAATCCAAGATCTTGCGGGCTACGCCTATCATCCTTTCCCACACAGCACCCATATGGGAAGAATGAGGAGGGTTAAATGTCCAGGTACATCCCTGTTCATTGAGATACCCTTCCACGCTGTTGTCTAGATTGGAAAGGATCTGAAGTTCCTTGACCGCTCCAACAAATTTGGTGCCCCTATTAGAGCGGATGTGCTTGACGGGACCTCTAATTGCAATGAAGCACCTGAGAGCGTTGATAATGCTGGAAGTGTCCATTGATTCAATCAACTCTATGTGAACAGCTTGAACAGTCATACAAGTAAAAATAACTTCCCAGCGTTTACTGCTGGCATGACCTCCCCTGGTTTGGCGAGTGGTAACAGACCAAGGACTGAATACGTCAAGGCCCACACTTGTAAAGAGAGGATCTGTGTTAAGTCTGTCAGGTGGAAGGTTAGCCATCTTTTGGGTTTGTAAGAGTTCACGGAGCTTGTGGCAAGTAACACAATTGAAGATACACTTGCTCACACATCTTTTTGCTCCTATTATCCACAGTCCAGCAGCCCTCAAAGCTCCTTCAGTTAATAGCCAGCCTTGGTGTTTAACTTGACTGTGATAGTGTTGTACAAGCAGGGTAGTGACGTGGTGCTGAGCTGGGAGAATGAGAGGATGCTATTCATCGTACTCTAAGGTAGCTTCTTTAAGGCGCCCTCCTATCCTCAACAGGTTCCTGCTATCAAGGAATGTATCGAGTTTCCTTAGGACGCTGTCTTTAGGGATTGGCTTTTCGTTGTTAATACGTTCAATCTCCCTAGCAAAGGTCTCTTGTTGCACAGTGTTGATGATCAGATGTTTTGATTGCTCTAGGTCAGTCATTGAGTAGGTATTTTTACAGCGATGCCAGCCTTTGCAATTAGTCCTCTTCCCAAAGGAACAGGCTATGTGGGATAAGGAAGTAATGGCTCTGATTTCCACATGGAAAACCTGGTGAAACGATGAGATTCGAGACGGTTTTGCGAAGCCACTGTGACTAATGCAGACACTTGTGGACGAACTTCTGCATCCTTGACTGCATCTATCAACCTAAAGGTCTCAGATTCAGAAGTGTTGTGTCCTGAATTGTACAGGAATGCAGGGCCTGTAAACCATGTTGTTTCCTTAAGACAGTTGGCTGGAACAGCTCTGGTCGCTAGGTCTGCGGGATTGTGTTTAGTTGGTACAAAGTGCCACCGTTTTGGGTGTGTGGATCTCCTAATTCTCAACACTCTATTACTGATGTAGACATAGTAGCATCTGGTTTTGTTGTAAATGTACCCAGGACTACTTTACTGTCAGTGTAGAACTCAGTGTCTTTGCTTTCCAGGTTTATCTCTCTAGTGATCGTGTCGGCTAACTCCACAGCTAACACTGCGGCACTAAGTTCTAGCCTAGGTATTGTGTGTTCTGGGAGTGGGGCAAGTTTTGCTTTTCCCATGACAAAACCTATATGGCACTGTCATTTCATGACCTTGATCTTGAGGTAAACTACAGCAGTGATTGCTTTGAAGGGAGCATCGCAGAAAACACAAAGTCTTTGGTCCTGGACTTCTGTAGACGGTACAGGAGCATATGGGCGAGGGACCTTTAAGTTAGACAAGGCTGTCAGGGAATTTTTCCACTTTGTCCACTGATCTCTTTTCTATGGGGGAAGTGGATCATCCCAGTTCACTGTCTCTTGAGTCAGGTCTCTGAGAATTGCTTTACCTTCAATGATGACTGGAGCTGCAAACCCTAGAGGGTCGTACAGACAGTTTATAGTTGACAGAATGCCTCTGTGTGTAAAGGGCTTTTCTTCCTGACTAACCTGGAAGGTGAAGGTGTCTGACCTTAAGTCCCAGAGTTGTCCAAGGCTATGTTGCATTGGCAGAGAGTCATAACCTAAGTCTAAGTCTTTGAACTCACCAGAGTGGTCTTGAGAGGGGAAGGCCTTCATCAGTCCTATGCTGTTAGAGGCAATCTTGTGGAGCTTCAAATTAGAACAGGCTAGCATCTCCTGCGTTCTCTTGAGGAGACTGATAGCTGTTTCGGGGGTGGGTAGAGATTTTAAGCAATTATCTACATAAAAGTCTTTTTCTATTAAGTGTTTCACGTCAGACCCGTAGATGGACTCCTTCGCGAGCAGAGTGTCTAAGCCCGTAAATGGCAACTGCGGGGGAAGGGCTGTTCCCAAATATGTAGACCTTCATGGTACTGTACAATTTTTTTGGAAGGGTTGTTATCTTTAAACCAAAAAAATCTCAAAAAGTTCCTGTGTTCCTTCTTAACAAGAAAACAGTGGAACATCTGCTGGATGTCCGCCATGAATGCTACAGAGTCTTTGTGGAAACGGAGGAGTACCCCAATGAGTCTGTTGTTCAGATCCGGCCCTTAGAGAAGAACGTCATTTAACGGCACACCTTCTTCTCTAGAGCTTGAGTCAAACACCACTCTAATCTGACCTGGTTTCTTGGGGTGGTATACTCCAAATATAGGTAAGTACCAGCACTCCTTGTTGTCTTTAAGGGCGGGAGCTAACTCTGCATGATTATTCTCAAATATCTTACCCATAAAGATAAAGAAGTGATCTCTCTTGCCTGGTTTTCTCTGGAAATTGTATTTGAGGGAGGCAATACGTTTAAGAACTTGTTCCTTGTTTATGGGTAGACGCTATGAGGTCTAAATGGGAGAGGTGCTTTGTCAAATGTGTTAGTGAACATGCTACTGACTGTGGTGGGTCTGTGCACAGTCTTTAGGCAGACGTCCCCTACGATGACCCACCCCAGGTCAAGTCTTTGTGCAAAGGGAGCATTGCGGGGACCATTGATCTGTTCCCTTACTTTATGAACCTTCAAAATGTCTCTTCCCAGGAGCAGCATTAACTGAGCCTGCTCGTCATATTCTGGTAGGAAATAGGCCATGTGTTTTAGATGAGGCTGATGAATTGCTGCATCTGGTGTAGGGATTTCTGACTGGTTGTCTGGAATCTGGTTGCACTCGTTTATGGTGGGTAAAGGTATGCGAGTCCGACCATCTATGGACTGTACACATAAGGCGGTGGCTCTTCTCCCCGGTGCCTCAACAGTACCCGCACAAGTCTTTAGGGAGTAAGGGGAGCTCGGACCCCCAACACAGAAGGTGTCAAAGAATGTGGATTTAGCCATAAAGTGGTTGCTTTGGTCATCTAGAACTGAATACATCTTGACAGCTTTGTTTCTGTGACCCATTGGATACGCTCTAATAAGACAGATCTTTGAGCAAGACCTACCACCTGCAGGATCTCTGCATACCTCAGTACACTGTGAGGTAACCACTGAGATGTTTGAACCAGTGTTCTCTTGCTCCCCGCCATGCTCGTTGGTGTCGCCAGCTCGCTGGACGGTCCAAGGAGCAGGGCCTGGATGTAGTGCTGAGTTGTGGTCTGTGCTGTCGCACTCTGTGCATGATACACTAACCTTGCAGTCCTTGGCAAGGTGTGATGTGGACGAACCGCACCTGAAGCATATGCGGTTCTCTCTTAGGAAGGCTTTGCGATCTTCCAGAGACTTTTCCCTGAAGGTTCTGCAGTTTGGGTTTGGCTTCTTGTGTAGAGGGCACTGCTTGCTAGGGTCTCCGACTTTGTCCTCTGGGTGGATGATGTTGGAAGACCTATAGGAAAAATCTGTAGGAGAAACATGAGACTTGTTCACTGCCACTGGTATCCTGTCTTGTTTGAGGCTAGGGGGCGTGGCTGATGGCAGTATAAAGTCAAAGCTGGGATCGTTCAAGAACTTTGCTTGTTCTGAAACAAAGTCTACAAAAACACTGAATGGTGGAAATGGTACCTGGAACCTTTTCTTATGTTTAGAACCATATGTGACCCACCTTTGTTGTAGGTCATAAGGAAGCTTCAGAATTATAGGGTTTAATCCCTCTGGCTGCATCCAGGGAGGCGAGACCCAGCAGGTCTCCCTTCTATTTAACAAGAAGTAGTTCCTCTAGCAAGTCGGCTAATTCTCGTAGTTTGTGTTTACCCTTGCTAGGTATTCTGGGAAAATCCTCAATCCTTTTAAACATTGCATGCTCTATAGTCTCTGTTGATCCATAGCACTCCTCTAATCTGCTCCAAATCTTTTTAAGACCAGTCTCTAGTTGTTTTATGTTAATGTTCCTGATTCTACTGGCATGTTTGGCAGAGTCTTTCCCAAGCCATTGGACTAGGAGGTCTATCTCCTCAGGGTGAGACAGGTCTAGACCCTTTATGGTATTTTGAAAGGATGACCACCAGGCTTTGTAATTTTCTGGCTGATCGTTAAACTTTACAAGTCCTGTTGTGATTAAATCACATCTGGCGAAGAACTTGGCAAAGTCTGTTATAACTTGGTTGGTGTTAGAGCATGTTGGCGATTCACTACTGTAGTGGGAGTGTGATGTGCGACCGTACCTGTCAGAAGTTTCTGCTTTAGGCTCCCTTCTCTCATACCTTGGTGTAGTAGAAGTGTTATTCTGACGCTGGTTTGGAGGTTGAGGGTCGTGGTGTGCAGAGACACAGGCTTGATCTGTAACGTGCTGGAAAGAGTTATTCTGCTTGCAGCTCTGAGGAGTTTGGTTGCTCTCATGCTCTGTTACCTGCAGTGTTTGGTTTGTTTCTCCTAGGACACCGTCTGTTCCCTGTAGAGGAGTAGGGATGAGCCGAACACCCCCCTGTTCGGTTCGCACCAGAACATGCGAACAGGCAAAAAATTTGTTCGAACACGCGAACACCGTTAAAGACTATGGGACACGAACATGAATAATCAAAAGTGCTAATTTTAAAGGCTTATATGCAAGTTATTGTCATAAAAAGTGTTTGGGGACCTGGGTCCTGCCCCAGGGGACATGGATCAATGCAAAAAAAGTTTTAAAAACGGACGTTTTTTCGGGAGCAGTGATTTTAATAATGCTTAAAGTGAAGCAATAAAAGTGTAATATCCGTTTAAATTTCATACCTGGGCGGTGTCTATAGTATGCCTGTAAAGGGGCACATGTTTCCCATGTTTCCCATGTTTAGAACAGTCTGACAGCAAAATGACATTTCAAAGGAAAAAAAGTCATTTAAAACTACTCGCAGCTATTAATGCATTGCCGGTCCGACAATACACATAGAAGTTCATTGATAAAAACGGCATGGGAATTCCCCACAGGGGAACCCTGAACCAAAATTTTTTTTAAAAATTATGTGGGGGTCCCCCTAAATTCCATACCAGGCCCTTCAGGTCTGGTATGGATATTAAGGTGAACCCCGGCCAAAATTTTAAAAAAAATGGCGTGGGGTCCCCCTCAAAATCAATACCAGACCCTTCACGTCTGGTATGGATTTTAAGGGGAACCCCGACCAAAATTAAAAAAAAAAATGGAGTGGGGCCCCCCAAAAATCCATACCAGACCCTTATCCAAGCACACAACCTGGCAGGCCGCAGGAAAAGAGGGGGGAAGAGAGAGCCCCCCCCCTCCTGAGCTGTACCAGGCCACATGCCCTCAACATCGGGAGGGTGCTTTGGGGTAGCCTCATCCCCACAACCCTGGCCGGTGGTTTTGGGGGTCTGCGAGCTGGGGGCTTATCGGAATCTGGAAGCCCCCTTTAACAAGGGGACCCCCAGATCCCTCCCCCCTGTGTGAAATGGTAAGGGGGTACTTACCCCTACCATTTCACTAAAAAACTGTCAAAAATGTTAAAAATGACAAGAGACAGTTTTTGACAATTCCTTTATTTAAATGCTTTTTCTTTCTTCTTTCGTCTATCTTCTATCTTCCTTCGGTTTCTTCCTCCATCTTCTTCTTCTTCTGGTTCTTCTGGTTCTTCTGGTTCTTCTGGTTCTTCCTCTGGTGTTCTCGTCCAGCATCACGGGGGATGCCACAGGGAAGTCCCATCAAGTCACCGTGCGTCAGAGGGGGGCGGGATCACCGGGTGGCCCCCCCACCCCTGTTATTTAAGAACCATCAGAAGAGGAGAAGCGTCACACAGCGGGAGCCTCCCTCCATGCCATCAAGGATGCGGAGCGGCCCGAGAAGAAGATGAAGAGAAGAAGATGAAGAAGAGAAGAAGATGAAGAGAAGAAGTTTGGGGGATTTCCCCTTCTTCCTGAGGTGGGGAGTCCCTGGTCCCCTCTGATGAGTGGTGTCCTCTGAGTCTTTTCTCCCCTATGTGAAAAAAAGGTATACTTAGCACACAGATATTTGAGGGCAGAAATAGGAATATGAAACATTGCTTGGAAGTGAGGTACAATTGTCTGTTTTGGCAGAGTTCCAAGCTGAAGAATTTATTTTTTTACCTTTGTAAAGTTGGAATACTTACCTGTTTTGTGCAGCTTCACAGATAGAGACCCCTATAATATTCACTGGAGCACCTGTGTGGGACACCCTAATAAAAAGTGTGTTCTTGTGTCCCACACTAGTGCTCCTGCGTCCAGATGTTTAAACAGCTGCTGAGTGTCCTCTCCTTACACAGAATCTAGTTTGCATTTCATTATAGTTACAAACCCTATTTAACCCTATTTAAAAGCCAAAATTGGTGGCCTGAGGAGCACTTATCTTAGGGAGCGCAAGAAGGTCCTGGATTCCCAGAGATCAGGAGCTGCAGCAGATGACGTTTATGTCCACAGGCTGTGGTACTATGAGAGACTTTGTTTTCTGTCAGACCAGACTAAAGTCAGGGAATCCCTCTCAACCCTACCTTCCACTTTTCCTTCCACCCTATCTTCCACCCCAGCTGAGGCTTCTGATGTCCAACCTGGGACTTCCAGCCAGGAAGAAGTGGAGGAGCCCAGCTTGAGTCAGGTATAGCATTGTTCTACAGATTTCTGGTCAAAAAATAAATGAACTTACTAGATGTTATTATTGATCACTAATTACTGATTTAATAAAGGCGTTTACATATCAATAGACAGTAGTGGCCAAAAATGATCGGGACAAGAATGAAAAATGCTGGGTTCAGAATGATAGTCTTTTCTATTTATTAACATTCAATTTGCAACAGTCATGATCTGAAAATTGTCTGTGATTGATGAACCAAAAACTAAAACTATGTCCCTTTTTCATGCACAGGAAGACCTCAGCCAGGAGGAGGCTGTGGAATGTGGTAGCCAGGAGGAGGCAGGGGTTAGTGGCAGCCAGGAGGAGGCGGAGGTTAATGGCAGCCAGGACGTGGCTGGGGTTAGTGGCAGCCAGGTGGCCCAGTAGGAGCCTCACAGAATCACAGGTTCCTCCCCTCTGCCTTCCAACCAAAAGACCCAGGAAGGGGAGGAACGTGGAGGAGTCATCACTCAGGCTGATTCAGGAGGCTTCTGCGGCCCTCAGAACCACCCCCACTCGTGAAGAGGCCTTTGCCTCCATGGCTGTCACAAAACTGCAGGAAATGGAGGAGGGCCAATGCCTCATGTGTGAGGAAATCATTCTTAAAACATTAAATAAGGGGTTGAGGGGCCAAATCACACCCAATACCCACCTGTGTGAGTTGCATCCTCCTCCTCCTGCCACACCTCCAACACCATAGCAACAGCCTGGAAGGAAGAGTGGAAGGAAGACAAGAAAATGATGGCCTGGGTTCAGTCTGGTCTGACAAAAGATGCAGGCTCTTGTATGACCACAGCCTGGGGACATGTATGTCATCTGCTGCTGTTCATGATCTCTTGGTCTTCTGGACCAGATTGTACTCCTTTATATAAGGACTCCTCAGGCCAACATTTTTTCCAGAAAATAGTTGATTTGTGCCCTGGGAGCCAAGGCTTCACCAATTTCAGCAGTTTCTCCAGCGTTGTCTTCCTCTTTATTTGGTTATGAGCCCTAATAAAGGTTTTTTTTAAAAACTAATACTCGCCTATGTGTGTTTTCGTTCAAAAAGGACAGTTTGTGAGGAGGCAGGTACATTTCCAAAATACAATGTGAAATTAACAAGGGACACCAACACCAACCAATCTCCTTGAGATGAAAAAAGACAAGATAATAATGGTGTTGTGGTAACTTGATACACAAAACACACCCAAAACAATTATGGAGATCACCAAAAAAAAACAGGAGATCTGGATTAAAAAAACAAACAAATAATACAAAATATAAAAACATAAAACCAAAAGCATTTTTCGGTAGATCTGACAAATAAAAATATTATATTCATGAAATCACGAGAAATAATCAAAAAATAAGTTTGTGAGAAGTCTGTGTGAATATGAGCAGCAAAACAACTTCATTCCTCTAGCATTACAAAGAAGAAGAGAGTGCGCTGCATTAAACAATTTAAAACACTGCAGCGTGAAGAAAGTGCTATATCCATTATGAACGCAAATTTTACCAGACCAAGCAGTTCCGTCTCGTAATTTATTCTGAGCATGCATGGCACTTTGTGCTTCAGAACTGTCTACACACGGTCAGAATTTATGCAAACAGATTTTGTTGTGGGAAAATTTTATAGCCAGCTCTCAAACTTTGTGTGTCGGAAATTCCTATGGAAAAAAGTCTGATGGAGCCCACACACAGTCGGAATTTCTGACAACAAGCTCCAATCACACATTTTCTATCGGAAAGTCCAACCGTATGTACAGGGCATAAGTCTGTAAGTAGGCTGTCATTAGTTTTCAATTAATTAGTATATGTTCTACTAATACAGCTATATTTTATATGTGTGTTTGGTAGGATGTTTCTGTCAGGAATAGGGATGGGCAGAACACCCCCTGGTTCGGTTCGCATCCAGAACATGCGAACAAACCGAAAGTTTGCGTGAACATTCGAACACCGTTAAAGTCTATGGGGCTCGAAAGTGAGAAATCAGAAGTGCGAATTTTAAAGGCTAATATGCAAGTTATTCTCCTAAAAAGGGTTTGGGGACCTGGGTCCTGCCCCAGGGGACATGTATCAATGCAAAAGAAAGTTTTAAAAAAGGTCATTTTTTTTTCAGGAGCAGTGATTTTAATGATACTTAAAATGAAAAAATAAAAGTAAAATATTCCTTTAAATATCGTACCTGGGGGGTGTCTATAGTATGCCTGTAAAGTGGCGTGTGTTTCCCGTGCTTAGAACTATCCCTGCACAAAATGACATTTTTAAAGGAATAAAAGTCATTTAAAACTGCTTGCGGCTTTAATGTAATGTCGGGTCCCGGCTAAATGGATGAAAATCAGTGAGACAAACAGCATGGGTACTCCCCCCCAGTCCATTACCAGGCCTTTTGGGTCTTGTATGGATATTAAGGGGAACCCCGCACCCAAATTAAAAAAAGAAAAGGCGTTGTGCCCTCAGGCCCTATATACTCTGAACAGTAGTATACAGGCAGCACAAACAAGACAGGGACTGTAGGTTTGTTCTTATGTAGAATCTGTTTGTAATTTGGAACAGGTACATTTTGTAGGTGTAGCTCCAGCCAATAAATCTATTTTTAAGCTTTTTGGAAAACATAGGGAAGGGTTATCACCCCTGTAACATTTGTTTTGCTGTCTGTGCCCCTGTTCAGAAGAGTTCACCTCATTTTCTGTTCCAATGACAATTGGATTTTGAAAATTTGGGTTTTTTAAGGGAAACAAGGATTGGTGATAAATCAGTGGAGGAGACACCTTTTTCCCATATTAACTCTTACAGGAGAGAATTTCCCTTCCGAGGAGTAGATTTCCTCTCACTTCCTGTTGTCTCCCTCCGTTTGTAAGTAGGAGTCGTTTGTAAGTCGTATGTTTGAAAGTAGGGGCCTGCCCTATATAATCTGCAGAAAATTGGGCCTTAGGTGTTGGTGGAACCAGACTGTAAGCCCTCACAGTTACTCTTGCTGGGCACTGGAATGGGCCCTGCTGTGAAATATTATATCAAGAATTGTAATTACATGCCTCTGTTGAACAGGGCCAGAAAAAATGGGCCTTTGGGGGTGGTGTGGTGGTGTTGCCACAACACTGTAAGCCCTCACAGTTACTCTTGGTGGGCACTGTAACGGGCCCTGCTGGGAAATATTATATCAATAATTGTAATTACATGCCCCTGTTGAACAGGGTCAGAAAAATTGGGCTTTAGGCACTGGTGCTGGTGCCACAACACTGCAACCCCTCGCAGATACTCTAGTTGAGTGCAGGAACGAGCCCTGCTGCAAAATATTACAGCAAAAATTGTAATTACATGCCCTGTTAAACAGGAGCAGAAAAATTGGGCTTTAGGCACTGGTGCTGGTGCCACAACACTGTAACCCCTCACAGATTCTGTTGTTGAGCGCAGGAGCGAGCGCTGCTGTGAAATATTTGATTTAAAAATTGTAATTACATGCCCCTGTTAAACAGGGGCAGAAAAATTGGGCTTTAGGCACTGGTGCTGGTGCCACAAAACTGCAGCCCCTCACAGATACTCTAGTTGAGTGCAGGAACGAGCCCTGCTGCAAAATATTACAGCAAAAATTGTAATTACTCGCCCCTGTTAAATAGGGGCAGAAAAATTGGGCTTTAGGCACTGGTGCTGGTACCCAGAACCAAAAATGTTCTTAGAAGCCATCAACATGAACATTGAGGAGGAATAGGATAGTCACTCGGCATAACAGGATAGTCAGTCAGCATAGACAGTCTTCAATGAAACTCACATTCATGAAAAAATTATTTGGTTACATCAGACGTTAAATGGGTGTGTGGACAAGGGATTATAGCGGTGCTAGGGTCAGGAAGATTAGAGAAGAAAAGATAAAACAAAAAATACTAAAATTACAAATTTTATTAATAGTCTATCATAAATACAATGTACATTATAAACAATTCATACAGTAATTATACAAATTTTGTGGATACATGTACTGTAAGTGACCCTAAGAATGGTCAAGTGGGCCAGATGGCAAGTGGCCGTTGAAGAAGGGGGGGCTCATTTTCCTACATGTTTCGCCAAAACATTGGCTTCTTCAGGGAACAGGAGCTCATAGGGTGGATATATATAAAAAATTCTGTGTGGTGGACATAAAAACACATGTTAGAAATATTAATTTGACCAAACACTGCATAGTAAAAATAATAACACACTGCAACTGTGGCTGGACATTCATGCAACCCCAAGCTCCACACCACTAAACGGAACTGCGGACATACCTGGGGCGTCAGTGCCCAAGACGGGAGGGAAGAAAGGGAGAGGGGGAACACAGCCACCCAAGGAGATCCCCACAGGGGAGCAGGCAGACCGCGCCGTAAATTATGCCTGCAGGGGGCATACAGTAGACCTGGCAAAGGAATGTAAAGATAGTCATGTGTCATAATGCACTGTGGTAGTTATTCCAGGAATAAAGGGTTGCGCATATGTGCATTGTATTAAAAAGAGAACAAAAAATATATGTATATAAATAGGTATAAATGTATCTATATCTCTGGAAAGGGTGCGAACTTACATGTATATCTAAAAGCTGTAGAAAGGCAAGGTCAGGAAGTGCCTGTGATATATGTATGCACACAGCAAGGAAAGGACATCAAGGTTGAACCATATCTGCAGACCACTTAAAGCAGGCCTAGTTGGAAAAATGGATAGTGTTAGGGGTCTTGCTGTTGTTAACTGGGGCCAGATATGGTAGTTTATGCCTATACTTACTTGATGGTATCTGCTGTAAGAAAAGATTCTCATAGCGGTACATTCACAAGTATATAATACCGGTGCTGGGATGAAAAAGGGATAAAAATAACAGTGGATCCTATATGAAATATAAAGGAAAAAAGGAGGATCAGAAAGGTAGGGAATTGGAAGCTTTAAAATGTACTTGGGCACAGGTGAGGCTAGTGAAAAGGAATCTATTACCTAATTCATCATGAAGCACACCGTGTTGCTTGAGAAAATCAGTGTTAACCACCAGAGTAAGAGGCCGGTCCAAAGTAAGTTCTAAAAAGTATGTAAAGGAATAATAAATAATTTATTCATGTAAACAACATGAAGTCAGGGTGTTTTGAAAGGCAGAAGTTTACCTTGTAGCTGTGTGCAGAGCGAATGCAGGCACGTCCCTCGTCCATGGGAACTGAGGGACTGGCCGGTTACTCATATACCCCCCACACCTGATCAGATGATGATCAGGTGTGCGGACGCTAAACGAGGGGTAGCCACGGCTGTGCACTGCACGGTGCCTAGGAACTACGAGTTCCATCATGCAACGCGCGCACATGCTCAGATCTCACGGACCGTGTGGCGATTGGAGAGGCGAACACCCCTGGAATGGGAAGTACCAAGGTGTCATCTCACCCAATCTGCCGATGGAATAAAGGACCAGAGAGTCTGAGAACAGACGTGGGCACCCAGGGGCAGACAGTTGTCTGCACCTTGGCGTCCGTACAGGCAAAGACAGCGCTAGCCATGTCACCCCCAAACCGGGAGAGCCCGCGGAGCCGCCGCCCACCACCCACGCCACAGATAATCCCCCTAGTCGTGGGACTAGCCAAGGCACCAGGGACAACCGCAGTCCAGTGGCGGGGAACAAAGGGGCACGAAATGTAGTGCGCCGAGACACAGGATGGGAGGATATCCCAACGATCTTGCCCAACGATCCACAGGGGCCACTGGGGAAGGTGGGAATTACTGTGTGTCAGCACACGACATCCAGCCACAATGTGTGCAGTGTGCATAGAGAACCACTGGGTCCCAGTACGACAGTAAAACCTGCAACCAAAAATTGAAAATACAATGCAAAAACAATATATAGAAAAGAATATATAAAAAAGGAAACACACAATATATGTATTGCACCAGTTGTGTCAAAAGATATTGTTCAATAATGACAAAAAAGAGTTTTAAGTCGCAAATAAATACAGGCAATATACACTTATAGAATATACAGGGATATAAGATATATTGAGTCAATTTGCCAGCTTGTCTCAGAAAAGGAAAAAGGCATTTGTAATCAATATAGAAGGCAAGGTATTTGTCCATGTCAAAAAAACATTATATGGATGAAATACCGGGTGGAGCCATGGCAGCAAAGGGAAAGAAAGACAGGGAATACAGGAGAATGAGAAACTAAGAAGGGAATAGAAGGGGGGGGGGGGAAGGGATGGAAGAAGATAGGGTAGAGAGGAGAAACCACAAACGACGTTGTCTGGGGAAGGGGCATGGAAAAGAAAAACTTAAAGGAAGGGCTTAAAACTAATATATTCATTGAGTCCTGGAAAAATGGTAGCATTTAATATATGAATCCATTTGGTTTCGAGTCGTAATAGTGAATTATCAGTACTACCGCCTCTTACATGTGCGGGGATATGTTCAAGTGCGGAAAACAAAATAACATGGGGATCGGAGTTATGTTGGGCAGCGATATGCCTATTAATGGCCGTAGTGGTGATGTTCTTGTATAGTGGTTTGATATGGTCCCGGATACGGGTCTGAAAGGGGCGCTTGGTTTTGCCAACATAGAATGCGCCACATTGGCATTGGGCCAGGTATACAACCCCAACAGTGGCGCAGGTGACATAGTGTCTGATGGTGTGTGTGTTTCCATCGGGTAGATTAACAACCTGAGAGTTGGCAACGAATGTACATATGTCACATTTGCCACATTGATAGGTACCGGTGGCAGTGGGCCTATATGCAGTGTCAGTAGAATGATGACTATGAATCAGACGATCACGGAGAGAGGGAGAGCGTCGATAGGTAATATCAGGATAAGTGTTAATATATTTGGCAATGGTAGGATCAGATGTGAGTAAGGGCCAAAATTGTTTAAGGACGTCTTTGATTTGGGTATGCTGATTGGAGAATTGGGTGATGAGTCGTGTGGGTTGTTTAGAATCCAATGGTTTGTCGGAGAAAACCAGGTCTTTACATCAGCATCAGGTGCTTGGTAGCTGGTGAACCAAGACTGATTCATTTTTATGAAGGTGAGCCGATCAACTAAGTCGGTGGACAGGCGCACTCTGTGACCGGTTACAAAGCCTCCAGTGGCACTGAATGAGCGTTTTGAAAGAACGCTGGATGCAGGACAGGCCAGTAGCTCAATTGCAAACTGTGCAAGCTCTGGGCAGTGATCCATCCTCAAGACCCAGTAACCCAGTGGATTTTCGGCTGGAAAGGTCTCCAAGTCTGATCTTGCCCCTAGGTATTCCTGCGCCATGTACGACAGATGCTGGCGATGGTTGCTGGAACCCATCATACTTTGGGGCTGCGGACTAAAAAATTGTCTGAACGCATTGGTCAGACGGCCACCTTCTCCACCGCTCCAGCAACAATTTGTCCAGGGCCAGGAATTTGTACCCTCCCAGGCTCTGGAAACGCGTTTCACAAACCTTTTCTGCAAGGCCTCCCGAAGATGTTTCATCCTCTGCTCCCTCTGCGATGGCTGGATAAGTTCCGCAACCTTACCCTTGTAACGTGGATCAAGAAGGGTTGCCAGCCAGTAGTGATCCCTTCTCCTTGATCACACAAATCCGAGGGTCCTTTCGCAGGCTTTGCAGAATCAGGGAGGACATGCAGCATAGGTTTGCTGAGGCATTCGACCCAGAGTCCTCTGGGTCACTAAGGATGACCTGATCTGCAGCCCCCTCCTCCCAGTCACATACAAGTCCATGGGTTTCTGGGGACTGTAAAGGATCCCTTGAAGACTGCTGCTGATGCTGAGTGCTAGGCTCTACCTCAATGCTCACCCAATCCTCATCATCCTCCTCCTCCTCTTCCTGTGAGATCGGCGGGCCCGCAGGAATACTGTCTGGATAAAGGGGGCCTTGAGAGGTAAGGAAGTCCTCCTCTTCCTCCCTCTGTTCTGCCTCAAGTCCCCTGTCCATTATTCCATGCAGCGTGTGCTCCAGGTAGACAAGAGGGAAAGTATCACTGATGCATGCACTGTCACTGCTCACCATCCTCGTGGCCTCTTCAAATGGTGATAGGGCAGTGCATGCATCCTTGATCATGAGCCACTGGCGTGGCAAAAAAAAGCCAAGCTCCCCTTACCCTGTCCTGGTGCTATACTCACACAGGTATTCGTTGATGGCCCTCTGCTGCATGTGCAGCCACTGCAGCATTGCCAATGTTGAGTTCCACCTGGTGGACATGTCACAGATGAGGCAGTTCTTGGGCAGATTGCATTCCTTTTGAAGGTCAGCCAGCTGAGCACTGGCATTATATGCCCACAGACTTTCCTGGCCTGCCTCAGGATATTCTGTAAGCCCGGGTATCTGCACAGGAACCGCTGCACCAACAAATTAAGGATGTAAGCCAAACAGGGCACATGGGTGAAGTGTCCCTATCGGAGGGCGGAGGGGAGGTTGGTGCCATTGTCGCAAACCACCAGCCCTGGCTGAAGCTGGCATGGCATCAACCACCTCTGAGCCTGCCCCTGCAGAGTTGACAGAATCTCTGCCCCAGTATGGCTCCTGTCCCCTAAGCAGACCAACTTAAGCACCGCGTGGCATCTTTTTGCCTGAGTGCTTGCGTAGCCTCTAGAACGCCTACGGAGCACCGCTGGTTCTGAGGACAAATCTGCACAGGCAGAGGCCATAGAGGAAGAAGAAGAGGAGGGGGTGGAGGAGAGAGGTGTGGCAGAATCACCACTACCAGCATTTTGGAGGCATGGTGGCAGAACAAGCTCCAACAATACTGCACCCTGTCCTGCATCCTTCCCAGCTGCCAGCAGGGTTACCCAGTGCGCCGTGAATGAAAGGTAACGTCCCTGTCCATGCCTGCTGGACCATGAGTCAGCGGTAATATTCACCTTACCACTGACCGCCCTGTCCAACGAGGCCAAGACATTGCCTTCCACATGTCGGTAGGGAGCCGGAATAGCCTTACGAGAAAGAAATTGGTGTTTGGGAACCTGCCACTGAGGTACCACACATTCCACAAATTCTCAAAAGGGGGCAGAGTCTACCAGATGAAAAGGCAGCGGTTGGAGTGCTAGCAATTTAGACAAACTATCATTCAGCTGCTGAGCATGTGGATGGCTGGGACAGAATTTCTTTCGCCAGTTTAGCAACTGGGGTAGGGAAGTTTGCCTGCTACAATCGGACGTTGGTGTAGCGATAGCAGATTGCCCGCAAGTACTTGGCACACCTAATTCTACACCTTCATTCCTCTCAGTGCAGGTTTCTGAGAGAACTGAAGGTATAGTGGGGTTGTAGATCCCAGCTGATGAGGAGCAAGGAGAGGTCCGCCTTGTTCTTTGGTGTGGGTCTTTTAAGTACGCTTGCCAACAGACTGCATGGGAGTCTGGTCATATGTCTGGTCAAGCATGTGGTGCCCAATCGGCTGCTGTTTTGGCCACGCTTGATACGCTTCAGACATAAGTTGCAAACAGCAACGGTGCGATCTGCTGCACACGTCTCAGAAAAAGCCCATAGCAAAGAACTTTTGGAAAAACGCTCAGAGTCAGCAGTGCCCTGCACATGTGGAGCTCTGCAGTGTGATGCAGTCAGTTGTCTGCCCTTAAGCTGGCCCCTGGAGGGCATCCTGCCTCGTTGGAGATGTGCCTCCTTCTCCTCCTCCTCTCTCCTTTCAGGCACCCACGTAGAGTCAGTGACCTCATCATCCCCTCCCTCCTCATCACTGGAGCAAACCTGGCAGTATGCTGCAGCTGGGGGAACATGACTGCAAGTTTGTTGTTCTTCTTGGGCACCCCTCTCTCTGGGCTCAGGTTACTGCCTTCCTCAATCTGGGTACCATCATCGGAGCCTTCAAAATGCTGCACGTCCTCCTGCAGCATGTACCCAACACTGTGGTCGAACAGTTCGGGGGACTCCTCAGAGCATGATGGTGGGGCTAGGGAAGGAATGACTGATGACATTGAGCCGATGGAAGAGGCCGCTTTGGCAGCTGCATTGGCAGCCAAAGTTCTCTGAGCCTGGGTGACAGAGGATGAGGAAGATGAGGACGGCTTGGTCATCCACTCTACCAACTCTTCTGCATGTTGTGGCTCAACACGGCCAGCTGCCGAAAAAAAGGTCAAGCGTGCCCCGCAGCCACGTGCTGAGGATGCACTGTCTCCATGACCAGCACTGTTTGCTGTAGACACAGAGCCTGCTTAACCCCTTTTAGTGGCTTGTGAGCATATGCCTCTCCTTGGTGGCCTTCCAGACATCCTGTACAATTAGATTAGCAAAACAACGCCTGAAGTTTACTAAAAACAGTACACAAGGAATGGCCTACAGTAAGGTATAGGCTTGGCTTGACTACAATGCAGTGGATATATATTTTATGAACTGCAGCTAATTGAGTCACCTACCTGGCTGAAAGTGTCTTTGAACATGCACTCAGGCAATGGCCTAGTCAGGTATAGGCTAGGCTAAACTATATATATACAAGCCTGTATATATATTTATTAAATGAACTGCAGCTCAGTGAGTCACCTGCCTGGCTGAAAGTGTCTTTGAACACGCATTCAGACAATGGCCTAGTCAGGTATAGGCTTGGCTAGACTATATATATATACAAGCCTGTATATATATTTATTAAATGTACTGCACCTCAGTGAGTCACCTGCCTGGCTGAAAGTGTCTTTGAACACGCACTCAGGCAATGGCCTAGTCAGGTATAGGCTTGGCTAGACTATATATTTATACAAGCCTGTATATATATACTGTATATATATATATTAAATGAACTGCAGCTCAGTGAGTCACCTGACTGGCTGAAAGTGTCTTTGAACACGAACTCAGGCAATGGCTGTCTAGACTATATATATATATACTAAATACATTGCAGCTAACTATCTCGCCTGCCTGCCTGAAGTATATTAGTGACAGTACACCAGGAACGGTCTGCAGTGCGATGAAGCTAAACTGTATACAGTTTATATATATATATATATATATATATATATATATATATATATATATATATACAAAGCCGGGATATATATATATATATATATATATATATATATATATATATATATATATATATATACTAAATACACTGTAGCTAACTGTCTCGTCCGCCTGCCTGAAGTATATTAGCGACAGTACACCAGGAACTGTCTGCAATGAGATGAAGCTATACTGTACACTGTGTATATATACAAAGCCGGGATGTATATATATACTGAATAAACTGCAGCTAACTGTCTCGCCTGTCTGCCTGAAGTATATTAGCAACAGAACACCAGGAATTGCATGCCTGTTACTTTTTGCATTTGTGATGTAATGTTAAATGCTAATGCATATTTTTATAATTTGTGTTTTGCAGTTTTACAAAAAACTTATTCTCAGTAAAATTACAACTATTAGCCCCTCCTCCTGAGTCTTTATTGGGAAGCTGTTAGCTGTCTGCCAAGCCTTGTACTTTGAACACATTGTGAGGGCAGAACAGTAAAAAGACTTTAAATGCCCCGTACACACGGTCGGACTTTGTTCGGACATTCCGACAACAAAATCCTAGGATTTTTTCCGACGGATGTTGGCTCAAACTTGTCTTGCATACACACGGTCACACAATGTTGTCGGAAAATCTGATTGTTCTGAACGCGGTGACGTAAATCACGTACGTCGGGACTATAAACGGGGCAGTGGCCAATAGCTTTCATCTCTTTATTTATTCTGAGCATGCGTGGCACTTTGTCCGTCAGATTTGTGTACACACGATCGGAATTTCCGACAACGGATTTTGTTGTCGGAAAATTTTATCTCCTGCTCTCCAACTTTGTGTGTCGGAAAATCCGATGGAAAATGTCCGATGGAGTCCACACACGGTCGGAATTTCTGACAACACGCTTCGATCGGACATTTTCCATCGGAAAATCCGACCGTGTGTACGGGGCATAACACAGCGGGCCTAGTCTAAAGAAGAGTGGATTCATTCTGCTCATCATCAGCTAACCTTTACAGCCACAGACACTACAAAGAAGTAATCTGTTTCATCATGCAGCACACAAACAAGGATACTACACCAATCATCCCTCAGCATACACAAGCAGAGGAAAGCATACACAATGTGCCAACCAACAGGTCACGCTGCACAAGCTCCAGAGTCTCTAGTCAGTTGGATCAGACATCAGCTAGTGCCGAATCTGCCAGGTCCAAGCGCACTAGCTCTAGACATTCAAGCTGCTCTAACCTGTCGTCCACCAGTGCTGCAGCTGCCAGGGCTCATGCAAAAGCAGAAGCTGCGCGTACACTGGCTTCTTATGCAATACGTGAAGCTGAAGTGATAAGAGAACAGGGCTGCATAGATGAAGAACATCATATGATTAAAGCTAAAAGTAAAGCTGAAGCACTTAGAAGAAAAGCAGAGGTGAAAGCATCTTTACATATTATCAAGCAAGAAAAAACAGCTTCAGCAGCCTTAGCTGAAGCCAAGGTGCTCATGAGAGCTGCCGAAGAATAGTACAGAGAGCACTCTGTGATAGATACCCAGGTGACACCACTCAGTGCAATCCAACGCACCTGTGAGTATGTACAATTGCACGCAACCATGGACACTGATCGACAGTCCAATGATGCATTAGCATCGTCAAGGGTCCCGCTAGCAGCAGACAACTTTGATATCGCTTGTTGCTACAAGACTGAACCAGAACTTTACTATAACAAGCCAAGTAGTTACATACTCAGAGACTAATCTGTTGGCCCTTCAGGAAATCAAACGAATGGTGACATAATCACTCCTCGGGAAAATATAAATCCGGCCTATAGCAGAAATACTTACAGTAAACGAGAACAACCACACAACTATAGTGGATCCAACTATAGTGGATTTATCCAAGCACCCCCACTGTCTTACCAGCCATGCCCTGTGTTTGTTCCCAGAAAACACCCACCTGAGCAGCAGGAGCCACAGATGTGACAAAATACTTGATATGCTGTGAAATGGTAAGCTCTGGTCTCCTGAAGTTTGATGACCGTCCAGAAAACTATTGGGCCTGGAAGTCATCTTTTCTAAGCAGCACCCAAGACTTAAATCTGACAGACAGGGAAAAGCTTGACCTACTCTCCAAATGGCTCGGACCAGAGTCCACTGAGCAAGCCAAAAGAATCAGGTCAATACATGTTCATGATACAACAGCAGGGCTTACAATGGTATGGCAGAGATTGGAAGACTGCTATGGGTCACCTGAAGTAATTTAAGATGCACTTCTGAAGAAAATTGAAACTTATCCTGTGACAGACTCACCTGGGACAGAGGCTATTGGAGGGGACTGAATGCAAGCCTCTTGCCAACAGATTATGGGCCCTGGCATTTGGGGGAATGGTGCTCTCTGTGAGCTGTATGCCTGGGGACCCTGGGGTTGGTTGTTACTTTGGATTCAGCTCCATGTCCCCCCAAGACACAAGACTCTGGGAACCCTTTATATGCCATATTAGAATAGTGACTGATTCATACCATTGGGACTCCTACTGTTAAATGCTAATGTCATCAATTCCAGCTACCTTTCTGTTGTCTGCTATAATGTGTATATTGTAAATAAGTCTAGTGTGGCTCTAAGAGTCTTTTCACCCATTGTTGTTTGTGTTAATTAACTCTGTTACTGTGTGAAGCTCGGTGACCACAAGTCTGGGCAAAAGGTCATGTCTCAGTCACCTAGGCTGTATAAAGGATTAGATAATTAGCTCATGTTAATTAGGTTAGCTTTGAGTCATCCTGCTGTATAAATTTGTGTGAGATCTCAAATAAAGAGCGAGTCCTGAGGTACTCCAAGCCTGGTGTTGTCTAGTTCTTGGGGGTTCCTATAGCCAGATCCATTGGACTCGTGTTCCAGAACTTAGGAAGCGGTATACTGACGGAAGCACTCAAGTGGAGTGTGGGACGTTCCGTGACATATCCAAAAATAACAAAGACAATCAGAAGCTGAGAGAGCTTTGTGACTAGGGATGAGCTTCGAGTTTGAGTCGAACTCATGTTCGACTTGAACATTGGCTGTTCACAAGTTCGCCGAACAGCGAACAATTTGGGGTGTTCGCGGCAAATTCGAATGCCGCGGAACACCCTTTAAAAGTCTATGGGAGAAATCAAAAGTGCTAATTTTAAAGGCTTATATGCAAGTTATTGTCCTAAAAAGTGTTTGGGGACCCGGGTCCTGCCCCAGGGGACATGGATCAATGCAAAAAAAAGTTTTAAAAACGGACGTTTTTTCAGGAGCAGTGATTTTAATAATGCTTAAAGTCAAACAATAAAAGTGTAATATCCCTTTAAATTTCGTAGCTGGGGGGTGTCTATAGTATGCCTGTAAAGGGGCGCATGTTTCCCATGTTTAGAACAGTCTGACAGCAAAATTACATTTCAAAGGAAAAAACCCATTTAAAACTACTCGCGACTATTGCATTGCCGACAATACACATAGAAGTTCATCGATAAAAACGGCATGGGAATTCCCCACACGGGAACCCTGAACCAAAATTTTAAAAAAAATGACGTGGGAGTCCCCCTAAATTCCATACCAGGCCCTTCAGGTCTGGTATGGATATTAAGGGGAAACCCAGCCAAAATTAAAAAAAAAAATGACTTGGGGTTCCCCCTAAATTCCATACCAGACCCTTCAGGGCTGGTATGGATTTTAAGGGGAACCCCGCGCCAAAAAAAAAAAACGGCGTGGGTCCCCCCAAAAATCCATACCAGACCCTTATCCGAGCACGCAACCTGGCAGGCCGCAGGAAAAGAGGGGGGGACGAGAGTGCGGCCCCCCCCTCCTGAACCATACCAGGCCACATGCCCTCAACATTGGGAGGGTGCTTTGGGGTAGCCCCCCAAAACACCTTGACCCCATGTTGATGAGGACAAGGGCCTCATCCCCACAACCCTGGCCGGTGGTTGTGGGGGTCTGCGGGCGGGGAGCTTATCGGAATCTGGAAGCCCCCTTTAACAAGGGGACCCCCAGATCCCGCCCCCCCGTGTGAAATGGTAAGGGGTACTTACCCCTACCATTTCACTAAAAAACTGTCAAAAATGTTAAAAATGACAAGAGACAGTTTTTGACAATTCCTTTATTTAAATGCTTCTTCTTTCTTCTATCTTCCTTCATCTTCTTCTTCTTCTGGTTCTTCTGGTTCTTCCTCCGGCGTTCTCGTCCAGCATCTCCTCCACGGCGTCTTCTATCTTCTCCTCGGGCCGCTCCGCACCCATAGCATGGGGGGAGGCTCCCGCTCTTCTCTTCATCTTCTTCTCTTCTTCCTTCTTCTCTTCTTCTCTTCTTCATTTTCTTCTCCGGGCCGCTCCGTATCCATGCTGGCATGAAGGGAGGCTCCCGCTGTGTGACGGCATCTCCTCGTCTGACGGTTCTTAAATAACGGGGGCGGGGTCACCCCTCATGTCCCGCCCCCCTCTGACGCACGGGACATGACGGGACTTCCCTGTGGCATTCCCCGTGACATCACAGGGAGGTCCCGTCAAATCACCGTGCGTCAGAGGGGGGCGGGGTCACCGGGTGGCCCCACCCCCTGTTATTTAAGAACTGTCAGACGAGGAGATGCCGTCACACAGCGGGAGCCTCCCTCCATGCCAGCATGGGTGCGGAGCGGCCCCGAGAAGAAGATGAAGAAGAGAAGAAGAGAAGAAGAGAAGAAAAGAAGAAGATGAAGAGAAGAGCGGGAGCCTCCCCCCATGCCATGGGTGCGGAGCGGCCCGAGGAGAAGAAGATAGAAGACGCCGCAGGGGAGATGCTGGGCAAGAACGCCGGAGGAAGAACCAGAAGAACCAGAAGAAGAAGATGAAGGAAGATAGAAGAAAGAAGAAGCATTTAAATAAAGGAATTGTCAAAAACTGTCTCTTGTCATTTTTAACATTTTTGACAGTTTTTTAGTGAAATGGTAGGGGTAAGTACCCCCTTACCATTTCACACGGGGGGGGCGGGATCTGGGGGTCCCCTTGTTAAAGGGGGCTTCTAGATTCCGATAAGCCCCCCGCCCGCAGACCCCCACAACCCACAACCACTGGCCAGGGTTGTGGGGATGAGGCCCTGGTCCTCATCAACATGGGGACAAGGTGTTTTGGGGGGCTACCCCAAAGCACCCTCCCAATGTTGAGGGCATGTGGCCTGGTACGGTTCAGAAGGGGGGGCCGCACTCTCGTCCCCCCCTCTTTTCCTGCGGCCTGCCAGGTTGTGTGCTCGGATAAGGGTCTGGTATGGATTTTTGGGGGGACCCCACGCCGTTTTTTTTTTTTTTTTTTGGCGCGGGGTTCCCCTTAAAATCCATACCAGACCTGAAGGGGGACCCCACGCCGTTTTTTTTTTTTTTTGGCACGGGGCTCCCCTTAAAATCCATACCAGACCTGAAGGGTTTGGTATGGAATTTAGGGGGACTCCCACGTCATTTTTTTTGTTTAATTTTGGTTCGGGGTTCCCCTGTGGGGAATTCCCATGCCGTTTTTATCAATGAACTTCTATGTGTATTGTCAGCAATGCAATAGCCGCGAGTAGTTTTAAATGGGTTTTTTCCTTCGAAATGTCATTTTGCTGTCAGACTGTTCTAAACACGGGAAACATGCGCCCCTTTACAGGCATACTATAGACACCCCCCAGCTATGAAATTTAAAGGGATATTACACTTTTATTGTTTGACTGTAAGCATTATTAAAATCACTGCTCCTGAAAAAACGTCAGTTTTTAAAACTTTTTTTTGCATTGATCCATGTCCCCTGGGGCAGGACCCAGGTCCCCAAACACTTTTTATGACAATAACTTGCATATTAGCCTTTAAAATTAGCACTTTTGATTATTCATGTTCGTGTCCCATAGACTTTAACGGTGTTTGCGTGTTCGAACGAACTTTTTTCCTGTTCGCATGTTCTGGTGCGAACCGAACAGGGGGGTGTTCGGCTCATCCCTATTTGTGACATACTTTAGAACTGGAGGTGGCAAAAGCTGGTGGATACCTGCCAGGCCTCTCATATTTGGATACAGCATTTGGAGTCAAACCGGGAATCGAGAAGCTTCCTTACAGTTTACAAGAAAGATGGATCACGCAAGAATCAAAATACAAGGAAGATCATCAGGTGGAATTTTCACCTTTCTCCTTCCTCGCCAAATTCATTGTGAATCAAGCTAAAATACACAATGACCCAAGCTTCGCCTTTTTGAACATGGGAGGCTCCAGATCTGTAAAGACAGAGAAACAACCTTCAGTGCACAATAAAGAACGCAGAGCAACAGTGTCTCTACGGAAGACAGAATTCTTGACTGAGTTTGAGGCCAACCAGTATAAAAGCTCAGAAATGCAAATTGAGAACCCAGATAAGCAGTATACACTACATAACAAGCCTCATCCACTGAGAAAATGTCGCAGTTTCAGAAGCAAGACAATAGAGGAGCGCAAATCTTATCTTAAGGACAAGCGCATTTGTTTCAGATGCTGTGGTTCAACTCAACATCTTGCTAAAGACTGTGTGAAAACAATTCAAAGCAAACAATGCAATAATGACAACCATCTGTCTGCTTTACACCCAGGACCAGCACCATGGAAAACAGAGAAGCCGGTAACCCAAGAAGATCATGGTGGGGAGAAAAAAGAGAGTGCATTACCAGCAATAACCTCAAAGTGCACTGAAATCTGCACAAACACATTTAGCTCTAGATCATGCTCCAAGATATGTTTAGTCAAGGTGTATTCTGCAGGCCTTAGAGAGAAGGCAATCAGAATGTATGCAGTCTTAGATGAACAAAGTAACAGATCTTTGGCAAGAACAGAGTTCTTTGACCTCTTCGGTGACAGAGGAAGTCCAACTCTGTATAATTTGAAGACATGTTCAGGAGTTGTGTAGACATCAGGGAGGAGAGCAAACAACTATATCATTGAGTCATTAGATGGGAAAACGCAGCTGACTCTGCCCACTCTCATAGAATGTGATATGATACCAGATGATAGATCAGAGATACCCACACCTGAAATTGCATGTCACTACCCTCATCTGATGCAAAAATCAGGCAAAATTCCAATACTAGACCCAGGTACTGCAATTATCCTTCTACTTGGAAGAGACATACTGAGAGTGCACAAAGTCAGAGAGCAATACAATGGGCCACACAATGCACTATTTGCACAACGTCTTGACCTTGGATGGGTCATCATTGGTGATGTATGTCTGGATGGAGCTCCCAAACTGGCAAAATTGAATGTCTACAAAACAAACATGTTGAAAAATGGCCGCACATCATGTCATAGCCCATATACTAACAGGATACAGATTAAAGAGAGACTAGTCAACCCAATACAACAGCAGAAAGTTCAGAGTTATGCTGGCCATACACTATAAAGAAAATCGGCCGAACCCATTTTAGAAAAACGAGCGTTCGGTAGTGACTGCAAACGATCACGCCATCAGGTAAGTAAAGATTTTCGAACGTTAAATCGTTTATGAACAGCAATGTATCGTTTTTTCGTTTGTTTTTTGCATATATAAAAGGAAGTGTCAAAATGTGTTTGACCTCTGCACTGTGGCTTCCTGTGTTTGACGTATATGCCCAGAGGAGCAACAGAACCTTGTGCATAGTCTACTGCACCACCTACAATATGGATGTGGATGAGAGGACCATTGCCATAGTCATGCTTGGAGTGATGGCTATACAGCAAGCAGAGGAACCCAGAAGCAAAAGGCGAAGGTTATGGAGTGAAGAGTGGCTGAAGAACCGTGATGACTTCTCTCATATGAGATTGGTTCGAGAGCTGAAGGAAAACAATCCAGATGACTATCGGAACTATCTGAGGATGCCTGATGAGTCCTTTCAGCTGTTACTGAGTAAAGTGTCACCCCTTATAACCAAAAAGGACACAGTCTTAAGACCAAGCATCCCAGCAGAGCAGAGACTGGTAGCAACATTTCGCTTTCTGGCAACTGGCAGAAGTTTTGAAGACTTAAAATTCACTACTGGAATCTCTGCCCAGTCACTTGGCCGCATCATACCTGAGACCTGCCAAGCCATCATAAGGATCATGCAAGACGAATACCTAAAGGTAATGACACAGTGCTTTTAATTTTAACTCTCAAACACTGTACAGCTTGCTTTGTTTAACTTTGATTTTAGAAGCTCTAAACATATCAGTAAACTCAAACTAGTTCATAACATGTCAAACTGACAAACATAACATATTTTAAACCAAATGTATGTGATTCACAAAGATGTGTACTGATAATCATGTCCCCAGTTGCTTTGTTGACGATATTGCTGTGTGAATGGTACGTGCCACTGATGCATTTGTTGAGGTACTTGCAATGATTGTGGGTGTGTGGTTTTGTGTTCAGCTAAGTGTGTATTTGTGGTCAGCTCCCCCCTTAACCCTTTATTAAGAAGTTGAATGAGTAATGGTTCCAGTAATTGTTTTTGGTCTTCTGACATCCTGCGCATTTTCTTTGCTGCAAATGCACCCAGGTCATCACATTCATCCCTCTTCTGATTTAACGCTGCAGATGCTTGTAGTAGAAAGTTGCCTGTTGAATCTTGCCTTGTCTTTCTCTTTTTGGTCATGCTTACTGGTGGTGATGTGACAGTTTGTGTTTCACTGCCAAATAGATTCTGTATAATAAAGCCAATTGTTATAATTTTTTGAGAATTAATCCTTAAATATTTGTTTAGCATATATTTTTACCTTTGCACAGCTGCTGGCATCTGTGGAGGAATGGAAAGCAACTGCCAAACAATTTCACGACTATTGGAATTTTCCCAACTGTGGTGGTGCCATAGACGGCAAGCATGTTCGCATAATGCCCCCAGCAAAATCTGGCTCCTTCTACTATAATTATAAAGGCTACTTTAGCATTATCCTAATGGCAATTGTGAATGCCAAGTATGAATTTATCTTTGTGGACATTGGCAAAAATGGAAGAAATTCTGATGGGGGAATAATTGAGAAAACCACTTTTTTCCATCGGTTAAAAAATGGACTTCTACATCTACCATCCCAAGAGGACACAGTGGAAGGACTAAACTTCACATTTGTTGCAGATAATGCGTTTGCGTTATCTGAGCATGTTTTGAAACCATTTTCCCTTAAAAACCTGACACCTGATCAAAAATGTTTTAATTACAGGTTATCTCGTGCTAGATGAGTTGTCGAAAATGCGTTTGGTATTATGGCCAACCGCTTTCGTATTTTCCATACAGCAATAAATGTAGCCCCCCCAAAAATTGACACAATAGTCCATTGTTGCTGTGTGTTGCATAATTTCTTAAGACGTACTAGCTCCACCTACATGCCACAATCCCTGGTGGACCGGGAAGATACTCTGTCTGGGGATGTCACGCCTGGTGAGTGGCGTAATGATACAGAAGGGTTATTAAACCTAGGCCGTGCCCCACCACGTCTCTCAAGTCAAGTCGCTCGTCAGAATCGCATGGATTATATGCAATATTTTCTGGGTCCTGGAGCAGTAGATTGGCAAAACAATATCTAAATGCTATGTAAATTTGAGTGGCTGCATTTATCTTTTATTTCATTACTAAATACAGGTGTCATGTAATATTTTTGTTTAAAGAAAAAAATGTACCAAGGTACATGTGCTTTGAATTTTGTATGTATTCTCTTCAATTTTGATTTTCTGATATGTACATATAAAAGTGTATAATAAAACATAATATGATGACTTTACCTGACGGTCTGCCATTTCCTCAAATGTTCCATCTTCCTCATCTCCTGAAATATTTCCACTGATACTGTCTAAACTTGACACAGAGGGTCATGCTTCCTCCTGGTCAGTCAGAAAACGTAGACTCTCAAAATACCACATGCGTGGCACATATACTTCATCTGCACCTGCACCAGATCTTTTTGATTCATTCATTTTATTCAATTCTTTTTTGAAGATCGTACGCAGATTTGCTATTTTTTTTTTTTTTTAAACAATAGATTTTTATTGGTATTTTTCCAAAATATACAAAATGCAAGCAGATTTTACATTTCACAATTGTACATATTGTTCGCCATTCAGGAGCTTTCTACATTAGTAGAATAAAACAGATTAACTGGTAGGGTTACTAAGAAAAATCCTCAACGAAGCATTGTACATTTGTCAAGCCTGTCACCCCTTGTGGGTACACACTATAAACAGACTTTCTGCTTAGGTTTTCAAAGTTAGCCCTGAGAGGACCTTACTGAGTGTCCCCTCAAATATACGATCACGTAAGTTCCCAGTAAATTTGTCGTTAACCAATAATAATAAACTTAGAATGACTGATTTATCTTAGTTAGACTTTCTCATTCTTTTAATAATAGGTAAACCACATAGTATTGCTATGTTGTGTGCTTAGTATAATACCATATCATATATGACCATATCCAATATTGGATTGTACCACTAGACCTTTGATGATTGTGTTTCAGTAGTGGAGGATTGGGAATAGTTTTCATACATGTGAGGAGGCATATTTAGAGGAACTCCAAGTTTCCCAATGTTTGTGGAAACTCGGGGTTCTTCTTTCTGTATATGCTAGGATTTTTTCCATAGTGTATTGAGCATTCACTCTCGATATGACTTCTGCAATTTTTGGAGGTGAAGTAGAACGCCATTCCTTGGCTATTGCTATACGTGCAGCAAACAAAATGTGGGTGACTACCTTTCTCCTCAGGGGAGGATAGTTTTCGATGCCTAAGCTTAGAAGAGCAAGAGCAGGGTTGATGGTACAATCAGAGTTGGTCACCTTTCTGATTAGTGACTGTATTTTTTGCCAGAAAGGTTTTATAGTTGCACAGTTCCAGAATATATGGAGGATATTGCCAATAGCTTGACAGTTTCTCCAGCAGAGAGGTGCAATACTAGGGTTCATTTTGTTTAATCTGTACGGAGTAATGTACCATCTATGTAAGAGCTTTTGTGCATTATCCCAGTGATCTACGCATGCTGAGGATTTATGATTGTATTTTATCGCTTCATGCCATTGGGACATAGAAAATTCTTTTTGTAATTCAAATTCCCATTTCATCATGCTGGGGGTTTTGGAGTGTAAGTAGAGGGGGGTGGTGAATTTGTAAAAGAGCGATATTCCCTTACGCTTATTAGAAGTCTTGCTTAAGAGGAAGTCCCACAGAATCTGTGGTATGGCTAACTGTCGTATTGGGTTTTTTCTCTTGTAGTGGTGTATTTGGTATGCTCTATATCTATCTATCGCATTTTGATGAGGTGGAGCAGGTGTGGTGAAGTTGTCTCCTGAGGATTTCCATGGTTGGACTGAGAAGTTTGGGATTAGGTATTCGTAGGATGCCAGTGGTACGTTTACTTTTCTAATTGGGGTGTCTGTTAGGTGTTTATGCACTAAGGAGGACCAGGCATCTATCGTTGCTCGTATAGTTGAGTAAGGTGGGGTGTTTGGTCTGCAATGTATACAGGCTGCTATAGCCAGTGCAGGGAGGTCATGTCCTGGTGTAACGGTGCGTTCAATGTCTGACCAGCGGTTGTCTGTTTGGCAGGAGAACCAGTATTTCATTTGGTCCAGTATTGCAGCTTTATAGTAAGTCTGTGCATTAGGTAACCCTACTCCCCCTAGATGTTTAGGTTTATAGAGGTGGGCCAATGCTATTCTGGGTTTTTTACCCCCCCATATGTATTTTTTCAGGCATTTCTCTAGTTGTATAAAAAATTTCTGGGGGATTGGTATGGGTAATGATCTGAAATAATATAGGAGTTTTGGTAAGATTTGCATTTGGTATGCAGCTATCCTCCCCAACCAGGTAAGGTGTAGTTTGGTGATTTGATGTAGTTCCTCTTCAATTTTTGTTAATAATGGAGGAAAGTTTTGGGAATAGATTTTGGAGGAAGTGGAAGTCAGCTGCACACCAAGATAAGTAATGGAAGGTGGGTCCCAGTTGCAAGGAAAAATATTTTTCAACCTGCTTTTGTTCTCATTTGATATGTGAAGCGAGAGTGCATAGCTTTTGGTTGTATTAACATTATAAAAGGAGATTTGTCCGAATTTATGTAATAGCGTTTTGACGATGGGTAAAGAAGTGGCTGGGTTTGATATAGAGAGGATTATGTCGTCCGCAAACAGTCCTATTTTGTGGCTATCAGAACCAACTTTAATGCCTTCTATTTTGTCATTAGCTCTAATAGATTCTGCTAGTGGTTCTATGACCAAAGAAAAAATAATTGGGGATAATGGGCATCCTTGCCGGGTGCCATTAGTTAGTGCAAAGGGGTCAGATAGCAAGCTAGAGGTGTAGACTCTTGCAGATGGGTCTGAATACAGGGACATAATTGCTGAGTGTATTAGTCCTGAAAGACCAAACTTGAGTAAGGTCCTTGACAGGTATCCCCAATGGACCCTGTCGAAGGCCTTTTCTGCATCTGATGCTAAAAAGATGCTGGGCTGCTTGCTTAATTCTGATATGTGCAGGAGGTCTAACATCCTCCTCGTCCCATCTGGTGCCTGTCTGCCCTTTACAAAACCTACTTGGTCGAGTCCTATGAGGGAGGGGGTTATTTCCATAAGTCTGTTTGCTAAAATTTTTGCATAGATCTTTAAATCGGAGTTTAGTAGGGAAATAGGCCTGAAGTTTTGTGGGTCCGCTACGTCTTTACCAGGTTTAGGGATAGTGATAATGATAGCTTGGAGCATTTCTTTCAGGAAGGTACCATCAGAGGCTGCTATATTGAATATTTTTACCAATTCAGGGGCCAGGATGACAGAGAAAGCCTTGTAATATTCAGCGGAGAACCCGTCTGCTCCTGGCGATTTGTGCATGGGTAGAGAATGAATAACGGATTCAACCTCTGTGAGTGTGATGGGCGCATTTATTTTTTGTAGGGAAGTTTTGTCTATTGAGGGAAGGTGAACAGTCTGTAGGAATTCATCAATCTCTATGTCCGAGGGTTGGTAAGTGTTTGGGTCCGTCTGGAGATTGTATAGGGATTCATAATAGTCCTTAAAGGCGTTGGCGATATCTTTGGAATTGTGGTGAAGGGCTTTGGTACTGTGATGTCTGAGATTTTTGAGATTAGAACGTGCCTGTTTTTTTTTTAAGCTGGGAGGCTAGGATTTTACCTGCTCTGTTGTTTTGGGAGTAGTAGGAGACTTTTAGTTTTTTTAAAAAAGTATCATAGTCCGCTCTAATTTCCTGTCTTACTTCTTCCCGGCAGCTATTGAGGCTCTTGAGTATTTCACTTGAGGAGGTAGCAGGATTCTTGTGTTGCGCTTCCAGATCTGCTATCTTCTCAAGTAGTTTTGTCATGCGTTGCTGTTTCTTTTTCTTTTCCCTAGAGGCTACCTGTATAAGAGCGCCTCTAGCGAATGCTTTGTGTGCACACCAGATGGTCATAGGTGAGCAATCTGCATTATTATTGAATTGAAAGAATTCCGTGATCTTTGCTGCAATTTCGTCTCTGATTTTGGGGTGTGATAAAAGAAACGTATTGTTACGCCACAATGGTTTGTGGGAGTGTTTGTTGGCATCCACAATTTCAATAGTCACTGGAGCGTGGTCAGACCATGTGATATTGTGGATGTCAGCTTTCTGGACATTTTGCAGAGTATACAGTTCCGTGAGGAAAAAATCTATTCTAGAATAGCTCTTATGTACAGCCGAATAAAATATGTAATCCCTCTCGGTGGTTCTAAGGCAGCGCCAAGGGTCATCGCTTAGAGGCTTAGAGGCCATCGAGGACACATCTAATTCTGCGTTCATAATCGAGTTAAAATCACCACATATTATTAAGTTGCCTTTTTGTACCTTTTTAGCCATACTTACAACTTTGCGAATAAATCTTAGTGATCTAACATTAGGTGCATACAAGTTAACTATAGTATATGTGATGTGGTCCAGTTCTGCGACTACGATCAGAAAGCGACCTTGGGGATCTATATGTTCCTGTAAGAGAGAGAAGGTTAGTGTGTCCCTAAATGCAATCATTACTCCATTCTTCTTCGTCGTATTCTTGGCCATAAATACGTGCGGAAACTTGGGATGTGTACATTTCGGGGAGTTGTCACTGGCGAAATGGGTTTCCTGCACACATAGAATGTCACATTTCTCTTCTAAGGTTGATTTCCAGAGAGCTCTTCTTTTGTAGGGGCTGTTCAAGCCTCTCACATTGTATGACATCAGTTTAAGATTCATTCTTGTGGAAAGTTGCACAGCAGTGCCATCTAGTGGTAGTTCCAGGAATTGGAGTTGAGATCTTGGATATGGTTATAATGCATGGGGTCTGAGAAAGCAGTGCCCTCATAGCTTTGTAAATGAACAGTTTAACTGAACAAACTTGAACTGTTGATAAACGATGAGATGTAGGCCGCCTAAATTGCAGATAGTAGGTCACGGGAATCATCTCGTAACTAACGAAGGGGGTTCAACAAGGTAAATCCTTGAACAGCCAAACATCGGGTGGTTGATCAGAAAGAACAGCTTCCTAGAAAGCTGCAAATCACCATAACTAGCCAGATGACAGTTATGAGAGGAGAGTGCTCACTAAAAGAAATAGCTGCAAGTAGTATAAACTGAGGCAGGTTGCTACTTGTAGTTCTTAGCTGTACAGTGGTTGTTGCGTCTATTTTATTGTGGGTTAGGGTTCTCAGGTACTGCATCCGCGGGAAGCATGCGCCACTTTCGGAGGAGATCCAGGCCCTTTTCTAGCGATGTTATCGCATGCGATTCGTTGTTCATGTCAACCAGGAGTTTAGCAGGGAATCCCCATTTGTAGAGGATCTTATTGTTGCGAAGAATTTTAGTGATAGGCACCAAGTTGTGTCTGGCTGACAGGGTGGCTTGTGACAGATCTGCATAAAGTGCGATACCAGCATATGGGTCAGGGAGAGAGGGATGTTCTCTTGCGAATCGCATGAGTTGATCCTTAATGTGGTAGAAATGGATTCTTGCTATCACATCTCTAGGCGTTTGTTCAGACAGGAAGGATGGTTTTGGCAGTCTGTGTGCCCTGTCAATAGTGATGTCTGCTGGGCTTAGAGAGGGGAGGACAGTCATCATGAGCTTTTGCAGGTAGGTAGTGATCTCTGCGGGTTTGACCGTCTCGGGGACCCCCCTAAACTTGATATTGTTCCTTCTGGCCCGATCTTCAATATCCGCCATTTTAAGGCGCATGGCTCTGATTTCGTCTTCTACCTCAAAGTGAGCATCGACCAGTTCATTGTGTGCTAGAGTGAACTCCTCCATTTTATTCTCTACATATTCCACTCTATTGCTGACAGCAGATATTTCCCTTTTTGTGTTGCTCATAAACGCTGCCATATCAGATTGAAGAGCTCCCCTCAGGGTTTGCAGCATCTCCTTCATTGTAGTGTCAATAATGGGCTGACCTGAGGTAGGGAATGCATCTAGCTGCTCTGCCTGTGTGGAGGATTCCTCCATTTCATCCCCTGCTGCTCCTGCCTCATCCTCATTCTCCCCTCCTTCCCCAAGCCTCCTTTTTTGCTTAACAGGGCTGCAGAATGGGGAAGATGACAAGGGATTGTCATTACAGTGTGACTCATCTGAGGATGGCTTCGGATTGCTGTGTGGCTGTGCTGTGGAGCCAAATGAACAGCTCCCGGCACCGGCGCCATCTTGGAAATTTCGGCCCTCAGCAGGGCGGAAGAAATCCGTCAGTTTTCAGGGTCCCTCTCTCTCCTTCCTTTTGTACATCGTGCCCGCTGTGTGCCCCCTGTTCTCCTCTCTCAGATGATGTGCTTTTTGGCTGTTTTTGGTGTGCTGTGAGCCGCTGATTACACCCGGTGTGTCAGAGCTCTCCTCTCACACGTCCATGAGCTCTGGCTGCCGGCTCCGCCCCCCGATTTGCTATTTTTTTGGTCACATAGGATATATCTGCTTTTGCATACACAACAGTGCATAGTTCCACTAATTTAGTATACGCTTCATTACGTTTTTGACAATCTGAGTAGTCTTTGGAGCGCACTTTCCATAGACATGTAAGGTCTCGGTACATTTCAATGAATTGTGGCAGGAAATGTGGTGACGTAAATTTGTCCACCATTGCTCCTGTAATAATAAAAAATGCATCATTGTTCAGTTGCCAAACTACACCTAACAATTAATACCCTAGAACTATTGTACTGGTCTGCTTACCTTCAGTTCTTACAAATCTTCTGTGTATTGGCCGGTGTAATTCTTTGTCTGGTCAGTGGTATCGAACAAGACAACGTTCTGTTCGGTGTGTGTTAAGCACCATACACACGATCGGACCTTGTACAAACTTTCCTGTGGCTTTTTTTGAAAAAGGGCCTTGTCTCTGAACTTGTATTGCATACAGACGGTCTGACGTTTAGGCAACAAACAAGAACATAGTGACGTTACAACGTACGGATGACACTTCCAAAGAAGGCGTTAAATTCTTCGGCGTCACGCTTCGGGCTCCCTCTGCTAATTTCTAATTATTAGACGTTTGGTCAGTGCAGATTCGTGGTTTCCAGTTCCGTGCGTTACTTTGCGTTTCCGATCGTTTGTAGGACAACCAGCCATGTTACGCAATCCTAGGAGAAAGCGTGTTGTTTATGGGCTTGGAGTTCTTGCTGTGACTCTAGCCCGGTCCAGGAATAGTCAGAGTAGTAGGATGAGGATTATTTGGGCCAAAACTTGGCTACTTAATCGTGACCAATTTAGCGATATGCCCTTGTTGCGTGAGCTGCAGGAGAATAATCCAAATGATTATCGGAATTATCTCCGGATGACGGACTCCTGCTTTCAGCAACTATTGTCCTTGCTGTCCCCCTATATCATGAAGCAGGACACCTGCATGAGGGCTGCTATTCCAGCAGAGCAAAAGCTCATAGCTACCTTACGTTATTTGGCGACAGGGAGGAGTCCCCAGGATATCAAGTTTACCACTTGTATCTCTCCCCAGGCTCTGGGAGTGATTATTCCTGAGACATGTAGTGCTATTATCCAAGTCCTGCAGAAGGACTTTATTCGTGTAATTTTTTTGTATTTAATATCACCTTCATGTTTTTATAAAGTATTTTCTAAATTTTGTATTCCATCCTTCCCATTTTTCTGGTGTCCCACACTAGTGCTCCTGAGTCCAGATGTGTAAACAGCTGCTGAGTGTCCTCTCCTTACATTCCACTGAATCTATTTAGCAATTAATTAAAATTTCAAAGACATCTAGACAACAATGTCTTTAAAATTCATTCAATCACATAAATGATCATGACCAAAACAGTCATAAGCCTATATCAGCTAAAAAGATTGTATTTATTGGCAAACGATCACTGTTGGTCCTTGCGAACGTTATTTCCTACCCACGAACGTTATTTCCCACCTACGAACATTCAGTATAACAGTAAAGAAAAGCACATGGAGCACCAGGCAAGTGAAGAATCATAAATGGGACACACGACAAGTACTTACTTTTTCGAAGTTCCTTCTTTATTTTCAGGTACTGATCCGGCTCCCTGTTTTTCAGGTCAGACCAGCACTTCCTCAATTAGTCCTTCTTTCTGCGTACCCCAAACTTCCGCTCCAGAGCCTTCACCACATGAGACAATATTTTGCTTTTACAAAATTAGGATGGGCATATGGGCCATGTTTCCCATCATATTCTTCACGAGTCAAAATCTCCACCATCTCCACCATTTCTGCAAAGGCCATGTTGGTGGCCTTACATTTCCTCCTGGATCCTGTGATTTGGGCCTCTGGCCTTTCCTCCCCACTAGATGCTGACACATGTGTCTCCGCCATGTTGCTCCTCACTGCGCACCGAAGAGAAAAGGGGCGGGGAATATTATAGAAAAAGAACGTCAGGGGCGGAGTTTCAGGCATGCGCCGTCTATGTCAAGTTAACACGCGGTACACGCGGTACGAACGAATGCGTCATGCCGTTCGGAGAGCGGAGTTTTCACGCATAGGTAGTGTATATCAATTGAACGAGCGTGTGATGTAAGATTACGTTCTGTTTGGGTGCGAGACAAACGCAATCCGAGAGTACCCGCGAAAAGAAGGTATGTTTCTAAATTCTGTCGCTACCGTTCGTACTTTTTAATGACTTTTTTTGCATTTTAAATGTCGTTTTGCTGTCGGACTGTTTTAAACAGGGGAAACATGCGCCCCTTTACAGGCATACAATAGACACCCCCCTAGGTACGAAATTTAAAGGAATATTACACTTTTAGTGTTTGACTTTATTCATTATTAAAATCACTGTTCAGGAAAAAATGGCCGTTTTGTAAACTTTTTTGTGCATTGATACATGTCCCCTGGGGCAGGACCTGGGTCACCAAACACTTTTTATGACAATACCATGAATATAAGCCTTTAAAATTAGCACTTTTGATTATTCATGTTCAAGTCCCATAGACTTTAACGGTGTTCACGTGTTAAAACCAATTTTTTGCCTGTTCAAATGTTCTGTTGCGAAACGAACAGGGGGGGTGTTTGGCTCATCCCTAATGGCAATTAGCTTGCATATTATCTATTAAAATTATCACTTTTGAATTCTACCATAGACTTTTATAGGTTTTCAAATTTGACTAAAAAAACATAAACGGTTTGCTATTCGGCGAACAGGTGAACAGCCAATGTTCAAGTCAAACTCATGTTCGACCCCAACATACAGCCCATCCCTACTGCTTAAATAATTCCTATATTGTGACCAGATTATGAGCTATACGCCACCCATTATGGTTTGTCTTGTGTTCTGTTTTGAAGACATCTGATACTTGTCACCAAAATTATGAAGTCAGCTTTGAATTAACATGAATTTCTTTGCCAGTTTCTCGAACAATACAGAGAGCTCACGTGTCTGTGGCAAGTAAAAGATAAAGATTATTGCAATAAAGCCAAGAGGATGGCAGCAATTTATAAACTGGTGCAATTTCTGAAGACTGTGTACCCCAGAGCAACCTACAATTTGCTAAAGACCAAAATTGGGGGCCTCAGAAGTATGTATAACAGGGAACGCAAGAAGATTGACGAATCCAAAAAATAAGGAGCAGCAGCTGAAGATGTCTATGTTCCCAAGCTGGGGTATTTCAACAGCCTCCATTTTTTGTGGGATAAAACTGTACCACGCAGATCTCTCTCTACACTACCCTCTGCATCAGCTGAGGCCACCGATACTGAGCCTGATCCTACACAGGATGAAGAGGAGGAGGAGCTCAGCTTGACCCAGATATAGCATTGTTTAAAAGCGTGCCTAAAAATATAAATGATTTAATTAGATGGTAGTAATGCATACAGGGGCGTAACTAGAAATAGCAGGGCCCCATAGCAAAATGTTGTATGGAGCTCCCTGCAAACAGCCCCCCCCACAGCTGCCCTAGTGTCAATGCAGCGTGACCTGTGCCCCATACAGCGTGACCTGTGCCCAATACAGCCTGGTCTGCCTGTGCACCATACAGCCCCACCTATGCAGAGGAAGAGGCAAGCCACCCGGATCAGCAGAGAGCGGGATTGCCCGCTGTAATAGCTTTCATTTGAATTTCCCGTCTTCCCGGGGCTCATCACATAGCCCCACCTCTTGGCCCGACACCTTTGATGACGTCACATGTCCCGCATTGGATCGGCGTTCTATCAAATGCACTGGGCCAAAAGGTGGAGCTATGTGACGTGAGCCCCGAGAACACTGGAAGTTCTAATGAAAGCTCTTACATCGGGCAATTCAGCTCTCTGCTGATACGGACAGCTCGCCTCTTCCTCTCCTCTCTCTTCCCCTGGCTGGGAGACTGTGCCAGCGGTGCTCTTATCCTCACTGGGCCCCACTCGGCTGCGGGCCCCATAGCGCCCGCATGGGTCACTATGGTGGTAGTTACGCTCCTGAATGCATAGTAATTTGTTGTGTTAAAAAAGTGAGTCCCATATCAATAGATAGTAGTGGCCAAAAAGGATTAGGACAAGAATGAGAAATGCTGGAGTCAGAATAATAGTCTTTACTATTTGGACACATTCCAAATTAAAAAGTCATGACCTGAAAATTGTTGGTGATTGATGTCCAAAAATTAAAATGATGTTGGTTTTACACACACAGGAACTTTAGAGCTAAGAAGAGCCTGGGCCCAGCAGCCAGACGACAATTGAGTGCAGAATCCCTCCCCTGCATCCTCCCAAAAAAGGGCCAGGAAGAGCCAACATCTGGATGAGGCCACAGCTGAGTTCTTAACTAGGGCTACTTCTGTGATCACCACAGCACGCGATAGTGCTTAAGGGTTTGGCTGTTTTACTGCTAGTAAGCTCCGTGAGCTTGACGCAGATCAAAGGGAGCTATGTGAGGGTCTAATCATCCAGCTCTTCAGCAAGGCCAGGAAACAAGAGCTAACCACTAAATATCATGTGTGTGATTTGAACAACACTCCTCCACAACAAACCTACCCACCCCAGCAAGCCCACCCACCTGAGCAGCATGGTGGTCAGTGGCAAAATCAGCCCCAAGGATCCACAACAAGGCCAGTGGTCTGGGGAGTTTAGGGGCTAATAATTTAGCAGGTTGTATTTTTTGATTTGAGTATGATTTAATAAGCTATATTTTTTTTTTTCTGTGTATCGTTTGCTCTTTTTGTTTCTAATTTTTAATTTTTAATTGTGATGACAGAGAACATGTCTAATAATTTAGTAATTTTATTTATGTTGTGAATGCACAATAACCAAAATGGCCAAAAAAACACAAAATTTTTGGATTGATATCACTAGAACACAAATCCAAACTAAAATATGTTTGTCTGTACTCTGTCAGTATCACCAGCAAAGCAGATTTATTATTAAGCCATTAAAAATTCGTGCTGGTCCTTGCTTCCGAGCATGCGTGTTTGTACTTTGGACTAAAGTCCGATGGTTTTTTGTGCACACACGATCAGAGTTTTGTTGCCAGAAAGTTTGTCTGTTCGCAGCCAACAAAAGTCAGATAAAAACAGAAAACGTTTGTCCGATGGAGCGTACACACGGTCAGATGTTGCTCCAGAACTGCTAATTTGCATGTTTGTTGTCAAAAAGTCCAATCGTGTGTGCGGGCCTTTATATAGTTGGTGTTGACGATTTGTCATGACGTTCTGACGCGAACGTATTTGGCACGAATATTTCCCTTCCGGGTTAAAGGTTTTTCAACCATGCGCAGTAGCAACCATTCGTTTTTTCACGGACGAAGAACGCATGAAACTTGCAATTTATCGTACGTTCAGCCGAAATTTTCCAAACTTGCCGTTCGTTTTTTTTCCACAAAAACGTCACAAACGATTATCGATTTGTGCCCATTAACTTGCCGAAAAATGAACGAAGTGTCTATATGAACGATTTTTCGGCCGATTTTCTGTATAGTGTATGGCCAGCATTACATGAAGACTATCACCTCATCTAAAGATACAGATGAGATAGGATGCAAGGTGTTTGAAAGAACGTGAGATGATGACAAACCAGCACCATCTGTTGAAGATAGCCTCTTCCTTGAGATCATGGACAGAGAAGTCTTTATAGATGAGTCATACAGCTGGGTAGCTTCTCTACCTTTCCATTCACCCCAACGTCACCTTCCTAACAACAAAGGACAAGCAGTGAAATGCCTCACCTCATTGTGACGCACTCTAGACAGAAAGACAGATATGAAGGAATGTAGTAAAAGAGCCAAGTGGTTAATGCTGCGCTTGAAAACAATCTATATAGAAAAATGCAAAATGAAAAAATATGGGTAAATCTGCCGGCACCGGAAGTCCTAAACACAAAACTCAAATCAATAAAAAACATGGAGTGGGTGCAGCGCTGAATTGTGTTAATCCAAAAGGGAAAAAACAGAAAACTGAATAAACCACTATTTCAAATATTCAGTAGTGATGAAAAATTGTGAGTGGAAAACTAAGGCAGAGTTCCTATGCCTCTAAACAGGGAAACTAACAAACAAAAGCAGTCCAATAAATCAAATCATATGGAATAAAGAGTGATATGAATAAAAATACAAACTAATCAAATAGTATAAATAACAATAGTGAACTCTATAAATCACAATGTTAAAATGAAGTGTCACAAACTTTGAAATGTTACACACCAAAAAAGTGATCCCAAAAGTTATACAAAAAATCACTCATATGAATTGTTAAAAAACAAAGAATTTTTAAAACAGAAAAAAATAATAATAGTCTATAATTAAAGTCCCAAATTAATGTGACAGTGAATGAAGAATATCCATGCAGGTGTAAAGACACAATTTAAATACCAGGGCCCTTCCTCCAAACAGGCTTTGCACCCAGAGTGATTATGTATTCTCCTTACCCGCAGAGTTGAACGCGATGGCGGTCTCACCAAGCTCAGGGAATTCAGTCTCCCAAAAACTTATGTGGATGTCCCAATCTGCTGGATCCTTATAACTCAAAAACATAAACCAAGAATTGCGCCCATAGTGCAGTATGTATAAAAATAATTTATTATGATCAAAAAGATTGCACTTACAGGATGAAGCTGTATAACGAAAGTAGCCGTGTCTCCTCGGGCTTCCTCCGTCTGCTGTGTGCTGTACCATCGATCTACGATCTCCGAAGAGACAAAACGTGATGACGTCAGGATCACAGGCCCACCCTACGCGTTTTGACACGATTGGAACGTCGTCCGGGGATTGGCTGCGTTCATTTTAACGACTTTGTTTTAACATTGTGATTTATAGAGTTCACTATTGTTATTTATACTATTTGATTCATTTGTATTTTTATTCACATCACTCTTTATTCCATATGATTTGATTTATTGGACTGCTTTTGTCAGTTTCCCTGTTTTGAGGCATAGGGACTCTGCCTTAGTTTTCCACTCACAATTTTTCACCACTACTGAATATATGAAATAGTAGTTTATTCAGATATGAAGGAAAACTTCCATGATTTCATGCAGAAGATCTTCGACAATGGTCAAGCTGAAAAAGCACCACCATTGGAAGAAAAACAAGAATTTTGGTACTTACCAATATTTGGAGTGTATCATCCTCAGAAACCAGGTCAGATACGATCAGTATTTGACTCCAATGCAAAAGACCTCAAGCACCTGGATCTAGGAACAGATTCACTCCCCCTTCAAAGAAGTTTAGGGCTCAGTTGGGATCTGAAAACCAACAGTTTTACATTTAGAGTATCCAGAGAAGAGAAGCCGTTCACAAGAGGATTCTTGTCCACGGTCAACAGCCTTTATGACCTCCTAGGATTTGTGGCCCCCATAACCATGCAAGGCAGGGCTCTTATGAGAGAAATTGCTACTGAACATGAACAAAGTGAATGGGATATGCCTCTACCTAAGGAGAAAGAAATGCAGTGGAAGTTGTGGAAGGACTAATAATTAATAGAGCTTGAACAACTTATCATCCAAAGGTCATATGACCCTGTTTCTTTTGTCTGCCACAAAGCAAAGAGAATTGTGTGTATTCTCAGATGCATCCACTACGGCTATAGCAGCTGTAGCCTACCTTAGAGTAATGGACTTTGAAGGACAAAGTTATGTTGGGTTTATCATGGGAAAGTCCAAAATAGCTCCACGTCCTGCTCACACTGTTCCACGTTTGGAGCTTTGTGCTGCTGTCTTAGCGGTGGAAATGGCAGACTTGATCGTTGCTGAACTGGACATTGAAATTCATGCAGTAAAGTTTTACACAGACAGCAAGATTGTGTTAGGATATATTCACAATGCTTCGAGAAGATTCTACATGTACATGTCAAACAAAGTTATACGCATCAGAAAGTCCACACGCCCAGAACAGTGGCACTAAATCAGTACGGATAAAAATCCAGCCGATCATGGAACTAGACCAGTTCTAGCATCTGTCCTTAAGCACACTAACTGGTTCTCAGGACCATATTTTTTGACTAGATCAGAAATCGAAGAGACCACTCAGTTTGAGACATTTGAACTTGTAGAACCAGATAACGACAAAGAAGTATGTGCACAAGTAACAGCGTTTAGTACCATAACTATTAGAGGCAACCTTGGCGCACACAGGTTTGAAAGATTCTTCAGCTGGAAGTCACTCATTTAAGCTATAAGAAAGCTTATTCACCTAGCCAAATCCTTCTGTAGAACTACAAACACTGACAAGTGTAATAGCAATCATCTTATGCAAACCAAAATCATCATCATTAGATGTGTTCAGCAAGAAGTTTTCAAAGAAGACATCAAGTGCCTTCTTAAAAGAGAAAAGATCTCCAAACACAGTCAGCTCAAAAAAACTGAACCCGATATTTGATGAAGATGGAGTAATAAGAGTTGGAGGTCGTTCGTCAGCAGTTGATATGACGGTTGGAGAGAAACATGCTTTCATAATGCCCAAGAATCATCACATTTAATTTCTGTTAATAAGACACTATCATGAGAGATGGTGTAAGGTTGTAGACAGAGAGGCGCACAACGGCACAGTAGAACCGAGCACCATGGGGGGCGTGTCCGGACCTGCTGCTGGAAGGACGCATGTGAGCTGAGCTCCTCTTAGTCCACACTAATCTAAGACCATCTGTTGCTTTATACTGTGCTCCCGCAGCCACAAGTTACATAATATTGGTCCCAGACCCCTGCTGAACTCCCCTGGACTGCTATTTAAGATTTTGGCTGGTCTGATCCTGCTCGCGGCTGAGATTTCTCCCTGCCACCAGGACCCTCCGCCGCCATCTTGGGGCCTACAGGCGGGCCGGCGGCGCTTCCTACCTGAACCCGCGTGCTCGCGGATCGGTGAGCGACTGGACGGGGCCTGCTCTGACCCTGGAGACTGCACCGACTAGCCTGTGGAATCGGGGAGGCTGCGGAGAACCATCCAGCACCCGGCCTCGGTATCCTGCGGCCTTGCGGCCTGGCGCGGCCTGCGGACTAGATTACAGGCACTCCGGGTCACAGTGAGTAGGGTCGCCCGCTGTCGGGTCCCTGGGGGGCGTCAGACCACCCAATCCTCCCTTTCTCTACCCCCGTGGGTGCCCCAGTGATTGCGAGCAGCCGTGTTTATTTCTTCGGCGGCCTTCTCCTAGGACAGACCGAGGCTTCAGCCTGCTCCTGGAGGCCGGCGGCGATCTTGGGACTCTCATATACACCCAGAAGTCATCCCCTCTGTCCCTTCAGCTGCATGGTTATTCGCAAGGTGCTGGGGGACTGCAGGATCTGCTTCTCTCACCCCAGACTGTCAGGAGGGGGAGGTAGAGATGTAATCAGGGGGATCTGAGGATCCAAATGGAGCACAACATTACTCTGAGAGAGATGCTGCCTAAATAAACCCTGGGCTCCTGTCTGCTCACCAAGACCTCCATACAGCAGTTTTAGCAATATATAGCGCTGGAGGTAAGCCTGCATGTTTGATCACTAAAACCTCTGTGTACCTCATGGGCAAAATTGGCCAACAGCAACAAAACTACAAACCACTGTTTGTGCCACGTAAAGAACCAACAATGGAGCGTTATGTTACCAGACCACAGCTAGCCTCCTCTAATTCCTCCGCAAATCCTTTCGTCTTACTGGATCCCTCCCTGGATTCGGAAGATGCCGCAAGCTCCTCTCTGACTAGCTCGCAAAACCCTGCAACCACTCTTTCACCCTCGAATATGATTCTCACCCCTGACATTCTGGACTCCAAGCTGCAGCTTTTACTTCAACAGATTATGTCCAATGTTTCGGCTGAGGTGAGCAAGCTAGCTGCTGAATTGAGAGGGGAAATAACCCAAATTGGAGATCGCACAGACACTCTGGAGAACAAATTCGACGAAATGATAAATTATGTACAAGCGATCGAGGAGGAAAATCATAACTTACGCCTTTCCGTATCTCAACTCCAATTACAGCAAGAAGACTTGGAAAACAGAGAAAGATGACAAAACCTACGATGCAGAGGGATTCCGGAAACAGTGTGCGACTCTGAACTCTGACCTTACCTTCTGAGCCTTTTTAATAACCTGGCTCCCTCAGTTGTGGACATAGATTGGCGATTGGACAGGGCCCATAGATCCCTGGGCCCAAAACCTCTGGCTGGAGCTAGACCCAGGGATGTTGTGGTACGGTTTCACTACTTTGAAAGTAAAGAGGCACTAACCCTGGCGACCCGCAATAAATCCCAAATTACGTACAAGAGCGCCAAGCTGCAGATCTTTAGCGATCTTTCGCCCATCACTCTCGCTAAACGGAGGAACTTGCGCCCCCTCACCTCACACTTACAACAACACAAGATACCATATTACTGGGGATTCCCTTTCCGTCTAGCTGTATCCAAAGATAAAGCCCAATATTCTTTACGTGATTTACAAGAAGCTGAGGCCTTCCTGAAAAGTCTGGGTCTCCCCCCTTTACCGGAAGAAGATATTATCCCTCCTAACACACAGGCCCGTTTGCCTCCAACTACACCTACTCGCATCTGGACTCCTGTTCGGGGCAAATCAAAGAAGCACCTTTCTACTCCTCAACACCTGAGATCTTCTAAGCAACCTCCTTGAGTATCCCTCTGAATGCTCTTATTTTTGGTTCTATTTTTCCCTGCCATTAGCATTTCCGTTTCCTCTCAGAGTTTTGGACGAAATTTTTTTAGACGAAACGATGTTGCTGTCTTGGTTCTTTCAGTTTTTGTATCTGCCTCGCTCCTTTTTCCGGGGTAGAATATTTCTCATCCCTTGAGATACATCTACTAAAGGTTTTTGGAAATTTTAAGTGTCAAACATACCTGTTATATTTGTTAACCTTGCTTTTTCCTAAGGACTTACAGGTTTTTCTTCAAAATTTTTTTGTCTTATTATTGTCTTTTCCGCTATCAAATGCATAAGGTGAGCAGCGGTCCCTCTCCCATCTCCTCAAGCAGAATCACCAGATGGAGGTCCGCCCACGTCCCCACCAGGCCCTGGTCTATGCCCAGGGCTCCCCGAGAAACTGTTTTTTCTCAGGTCCACAGAATTTTGAACTATTTTTTCCATTTTTTCTTTTGATTTTCCTTTTTTGTTTTTCTTTTTTTTTACAGTTCCTATGCATATCTAATGATGTGTTCCATAGTTTGAGACCCCACGGTCATTATCTTTTTACTCTAAGGGAGAAAGAACTTGGGGTGTGTTTTTCAATAATTAGAGATGGGAAAATGTTTATTATTATAATTACTTGTAAACTGCAATGTGTATACTCCTATTCCCATGTTACTTCCAGGCTTATAGTACTAGCTTTCACACTAGCCTTCCTAGATAGATCACAGCCATGGCTCTAAAAATTATGTCCTATAATGTAAAAGGCCTTGGCTCCATTGGTAAATGCTGGATGGCCCTGAAAGATTTGAGGGCCTCGGGTGCAGACGTAGTGATGATCCAGGAGACCCACTTTCGGGCAGGAGGATCATTAAAATTTGCCTCCAGGTTTTTTCCCATATCCTATCTTGCCTCTGATTCTACGGGCAGGGCAGGAGTGGCAATCTTGATCAGGAAAGCATGTCCTGTCAAGGTTCGGAGGTCACATGTAGATCCTCATGAGAGATTTCTTATTCTAGAATGTGAATACATGTCTGCCTCTTTTACACTGGTTAATTTGTACGCCCCAAACACGGGTCAGATTGAGTTCCTCAACAAACTCTTTGATACTCCCCAATATCGCTCACAACCATTTATGGTAGTTGGTGGGGACTTCAATCTGGTCATGTCACCCAATAGGGACAGACAAGCGCTTTTTAGTACTATCCCACCTAAAAGAATATTGTCTCAAGCCAATGCATTCCGTAAATGTATTAGATCATACAGATTATTCGACTCATGGAGGATAAAACATCCCTCTGTTAAGCAATTTACATTTTACTCACCTGCTCATAAAATGTACTCCCGTCTTGATCATTTTTTTATCTCGGCTCCACTTATTCCCTATGTAGTTGAGTCAGACATTTCCCCTATTACATGGTCGGATCATGCGCCCATTACACTAGATCTTATGTTATCCCAGACTTACACTAAATCCTGTCACTGGCGTTTTAATGACCACCTTTTGCAGTCTGAAGTATCCCGATCTATCCTAGCAAATAGCTTGAAAGATTATTTTATACTCAACTCTGGATCGGTATCTCAGGTTCCTACACTGTGGGAGGCACATAAGGCTGTTTTCCGAGGTGCATGTATAGCTGAGGGCTCTCGACTGAAGAGAGATAGAAACAGTTTATTGCAGTCCTTAATGTCTGCTCTAGTAACTGCTGAACGGAGGCTTCTGGGTGGTCCCACAGTGCGGAAACTACGTAAAGTCATTCACCTCAGAGAACAAATTAAATCAACAAAACTTGACAAAACAGCTAGGTCCATGCTGTGAACGAAGCAGAAATTCTATGAATTCTCAAATAAGCCCCACAGGATGTTAATTAATAAGTTATGCCCTCGTCCGTTCAACTCCCTGCCTCATTTCCTTTTGCAGACAGACGGATCTAGAACACATTGCCCTCGTGAGATGTCCACAATTTTTGGTAACTTCTACAACAAACTGTATAACTGTCTGACTCCGGAGAACCATTTTGATTTTACGCAGGTAAATTTCGAGTCTTTTTTTTTCAATATAAAACTACCAAAACTATCTAAAATGGACCTAGAGAGTTTAAATGCAACAGTGTCAGCTGAAGAACTTCTAGCTATAATTAAAAAACTACCATTACACAAATCCCCTGGCCCAGATGGATTGCCCTACTCCTACTACAAATCTTTTTTTGACATTCTATCTCCTCATATGTTAGCCTTATATGATTCCCTTCTTAAGGGAACTCCCCCACACTCTCAGTTTTCCCACTCGTTTATTTTGGTTATCCCTAAACCTGGAAAGGATCCCTCTGTCCCAGATAACTATAGACCCATAACCCTCCTAAATTCGGATTACAAGATATTTACTAAAATACTCGCTACCCGACTCTCCGCATTTATTCCCAAACTGATACACAGGGATCAAGTGGGTTTTGTCCTTGGTAGACACGCAGGAGATAACACCCGACGTACGATAGACCTAATAGACCTTTTAGATAGAACCTCAGGTTCGGCATTGATCTTGAGCCTAGATGCGCAGAAAGCTTTTGACAGGCTAAGTTGGCCCTACATGTTTGCCACCTTAAAAATATATGGTTTTGATGGTCCTTTTTTAAAAGCTTTCGAGGCCTTGTACTCAAATGTTTCAGCTCAGGTGCAAATGTCATCCTTCCTGTCTCCTAGCTTCCCCATGACAAATGGAACTCATCAGGGTTGCCCCCTATCACCGCTGCTTTTCATTCTGTGCCTAGAACCCCTAGCCGAGTCTATCCGTGTAAATCCAGATATTCGTGGGGTGGTGATGAGACAGGGGGAATATAAATTATCGTTATTTGCAGATGACATTCTGTTAACTATCACCAACCCGCTGATATCCCTTCCCTCATTACATAAATTATTGACCTCTCTTAGTGCTATTTCCGGGTATAAAGTCAACAATTCAAAAACTGAAGCCCTTCCTATACACATTCCAATACTATTACTATCCCAACTCAAAGAATCATACCCTTATAAATGGTGTAGTACCTCTCTTAAATACTTGGGTATTCTACTTACCCTCACTACTCCTCCCTTTATAGCACTAACTTCCCTCCTCTGATATTGGATATAAATAAGTCCCTGTCGTCCTGGACCAAATATCCCTTGTCTCTATTGGGCAGAATTAATGTGTTAAAAATGTCTATCTTACCCAAGCTACTTTATTACTTCGAAACTCTCCCAGTAGCTGTACCCGCCTCACAATTAAAATCACTTCAAAGATTCTTTTTAAAATTCATATGGAATGGCGGTGCCCACCGCATAGCAAGCTCCGTGATGTTCTCCATTAGGTCCAGAGGAGGCTTGGGAGCCCCGGACATCACTAAATATTATCATGCAACGCACTTAAGGGCCATCACCTCTTGGACTTCCTTAAATGCACCTAACCAATGGTCTGCCATTGAGAAGGGGGTACTTTATCTGGTTCATCCGAGCTCCTTGGTTTGGGGCGCTCCCCCTGTTTTAGACCCTATTTATAAACGTCAGTGTACTGGCCCAATGGCACTAACTTTAACCATTTGGCGTAATTGCCTCAAACGTTATCCTCTCATGTCCCCCTGCTCTCCTCTTGTAAATGTACTACTTAATCCCCTCATTCCAGATAGTATGTCCCTGGGCAGGATCTTTTCATGGATAAATGTACATCTCTTCCAGCTGCGGAACCTAGTTCATCCCATAACGAGGAAGCTACATTCCTTTGACGTTTTGAGAGAGAAATTTGATTTACCATCACATTTCTTCCACTTCTACTTACAGGTTAGACATTTCTTTCATTCTAAATCGCCATCCCTGACCCTAGATAAACCAACTACTTTTGAGCACTTGTGTGCTCAAGGCCCCAATCCATTGCACTTAATTTCATGTATCTATCGTATCCTCCATGAGCCAACTCCAATTACGGAAACATTACACCATTACATGTGCAAGTGGTCTCAGTTGGTGGGCCGTCCTGTCACAATACAAATGTGGGATAGGATCTGGTCCTCTACCTTTAAATCTTCTAAATGTGTCACCATGAGGGAGACAACCATTAAGATTCTCATGTTTTGGTACAGAACTCCCGATGTAATCCATAAGTATGATCCTTCAGTTTCACAGCTCTGTTGGCGGTGTGGATCTGATATAGGCTCACTATTCCATATCTTCTGGCAATGTTCCTTGATACAACCTTTTTGGAATGATGTGCATTTACTTATACAAAAGGTAACTGGGGTGTCTCTTCTGTTGGATCCTTTGAATGACCTTTTGGGTCTTCCCCCCTCGGGGGTATCAAAAAAGACAAACAAATTGATATCCTATATATTGCTAGCCACCAGGAGGATTATCTCATTGTTCTGGTTATCCAATACACCTCCCCCATGGTCTGGGTTTCTACATTTAGTGGCTGAGATTCGGACAATGGAGTTCTTGACGGCCTCGGTACATGACTGCACCCCCCAATTTAATAAAATATGGCAACCATGGGATCTTTCGGAATTCGGGACCCCCATACTACCAAATATGCCCTATTCCTAACCTAATTTAATTCTACGTTGCCTGTGTATATACTCTGAACTACTCGCGGGATTTTGGGTACTTTTCCGAAGTACGTTTATCGCATACATCATAAAGATTTGACTTAATGCATATATGTGCCTTGTTTCTGTGAACACTCTTTTATCACTTATACTTTTTTGTTTTTTGTTTTTGTTTTCATTATGTTTGTTTATAATGCACTTATGTTGATAGTGCAATGTACACCTTGATACAACTTTGTACCTATTCTTTGATACTTCAATAAAAATACAATTAAAAAAAAAAAAAAAAAAGACACTGTCACGGACCTGGCCGGAGCAGAGGCTGTTGGAGAGGACTGTATGCAAGCCTGTTGCCCACCGATTATGGGCCCTAGCATTTGAGGTGAATGAGAAATCCAGTCTGAACTGTATTAATCGGACTCAGTCATGTATATATTGTATGGGGACTCCTTACTGTAGATTTGTGTCCCTGAAGAGGGAGGGGGGATTCCTCCAGCAGCCCCCTGCTGATAAGACTGATTCATTCTGTTGGGACACATCCTGTGAGGAGATGCTGGTGTTATCAACATGTGTTTATGTTAATTGAGAGAGCTGATCACATTAGCCACCAGCACTGGCTAATAGACGAATGGTCTAGGCTGAGGAGGGGGGAGATTGTTGTTTGTATTGTTAATTGTATTAATGTGTGAAGCTCGGTGCCCACAAGACTGTCATCTGGTCTGGGTACATTTTGTAGTAAATTAGGTCATGTTAATTAGGTTAGCTTTGAGTCATCCCTGCTGTATAAAGGTCTGTGAGATCTCAAAATAAAGGTAGTTCTGATGTACTCCAAGACTGGTGTTGTCTAGTTCTTGGGGTTCCTATGGCCAGATCCATTGGACTCGTGTTCCAGAACTTAGGAAGCGGTATATGACGGAAGCACTCAAGCGGAGTGTGGGGCGTTCCGTGACATTGGTGGCAGCAGTGGGATAGCTTCCTGAAGTCTGAAGTCTGGGACATCCAAACCTCCAACTGGATCCAAGATCAGCATAGCAGACTTCAGTCACCCCAGCGGAGATATGGACCTGGCATCAGAATTCCCGGGGCTGCTGCGGATCATCCTTTCAACGTACACCAGGACTGTGTCTGAGGATGAATACCTGGAGCTCAGGCAGCAGATTCGGGTGGAGCTCTGGATTGCAGCCCTCCGTCTCGCTGGTATAAAACAGGGCAAGTGCTTTCCAACCCAAGAGCAACGGGCCAGTGACCAACGGGCATTGCGGATGGCATTCCTGGGAGAGCAGCCCCAGGAGCAATGGGAGACTGAGTTGGACAGGTTGGTCCAGCAGGAGATAGAGCTGGACAATCATTATCGGGCTCTGCAATGGCACGCAGAGGAGGGATATTTAGGGGAGACAACAGAATGCTCTCCGGAGGGATATGACTTTGGCGGCCCTGGATTGCTGTGGGAGAACCTTACAGATCTTTTTATGTTTGGCGATGAGGGGGAACCTGACCTTGAGGACATGAGGGACTATAGAGAGTCTATGCTCGGTCTTGCAGGGGTCTCAGAGCTCAAACCTGATCTGGACCATTTGCTAAGGAAGGAACAGCATCTGGAAAGGGCATACAGGAAACTGCTAGAACAAGTTCAGCAGCATGCCAGAGAATCGGCAGTGGAAAATCCGGAGATTGCCGTCCCCAAACCTGAAGTGCTGACAACAGGGCAGAGCTCTGCTAACCTCTGTCCAGAAATGATAACATCTTCTGGGTTCCATGGACAGGAGATGGTGAACCTCTATCCCCAGACATCAGTTGCAGAGACATGGGATTTGATAGACTTTTCTGCTGAGGAAGAACAACCTGATGAGCCTCCAGCAGAAGAGCTGCTATCATTGCCAAAGTTCACTGTGTTCTGCCCAGCACCAACAGTGGCTTCGGCCTTCCTGAGAGAAGAGGTAGTCAGCCTTTCTCCCACAACACTGACAGGGACATGTGATTTTCTGCCAGCAGCATCTATGGAGTTAAAACAAACTTCTCCAGCTGAAGATCTGGTAACTGAACAGAGGGTCCAAGACCTCTGTCCCACACTTTTACCAATTCCAGAGACTGGGGATTTAATAGACGTTTCTGTAGAGGAGGAACCACCTGGCAAACCCCCAGCAGAAGTGCTGGCAACCGGACAGAGGATCCAAGACCTCTGCCCCACACCTGCAGCAATTGTGGAGGCCCAAGGTGAGGAGGTGGCAGTCTATTGCGAGCTGCAGATCAGGATCCAAGGAGAGAATGCAGTCATCACCTCACAACTGCAGCTTGATCTGGTGTTGGTTGATGGGGCTTCAGTCCCCACCTGTATACCCCAGGGATGCTGGGCAGTCGGCCCAGATCCCCAACAGCAGGATGGAGTGAGCCCAGTCCCCCTGTCTTCTCTCCAGCGGCAGAAAGGATTCCAGGGAGAAGGGCCAGTCCGGGCCTCTCCCCAGCGGCAGATATGTTCTCTGAGAGAGGCAGAGGATGGCTGGGTGAGTAATACACTGTTTGGAATAATTTATTTGGGGTACTGTGTGGGTACAGGCAGTAGAGGACTGGAACTATGGACTAACTTCGGAGTCAACCCGTCTGGGGTCTCCTCCTGTGTTAGTCTCCTGCCGAAAGGGGAGAAATGTCACGGACCTGGCCGGAGCAGAGGCTGTTGGAGAGGACTGTATGCAAGCCTGTTGCCCACCGATTATGGGCCCTAGCATTTGAGGTGAATGAGAAATCCAGTCTGAACTGTATTAATCGGACTCAGTCATGTATATATTGTATGGGGACTCCTTACTGTAGATTTGTGTCCCTGAAGAGGGAGGGGGGATTCCTCCAGCAGCCCCCTGCTGATAAGACTGATTCATTCTGTTGGGACACATCCTGTGAGGAGATGCTGGTGTTATCAACATGTGTTTATGTTAATTGAGAGAGCAGATCACATTAGCCACCAGCACTGGCTAATAGACGAATGGTCTAGGCTGAGGAGGGGGGAGATTGTTGTTTGTATTGTTAATTGTATTAATGTGTGAAGCTCGGTGCCCACAAGACTGTCATCTGGTCTGGGTACATTTTGTAGTAAATTAGGTCATGTTAATTAGGTTAGCTTTGAGTCATCCCTGCTGTATAAAGGTCTGTGCGATCTCAAAATAAAGGTAGTTCTGATGTACTCCAAGACTGGTGTTGTCTAGTTCTTGGGGTTCCTATGGCCAGATCCATTGGACTCGTGTTCCAGAACTTAGGAAGCGGTATATGACGGAAGCACTCAAGCGGAGTGTGGGGCGTTCCGTGACAGACACTATCATGAACAAGTTGCACATCAGGGTCACCAGTCCGGTCAGCTGGATTAGGGATCACAGTAAGTAGGGATGAGCTTCGAGTTTGAGTCGAACTCATGTTCGACTCGAACATCGGCTGTTCGCCAGTTCGCCGAACAGCGAACAATTTGAGGTGTTCGCGGCAAATTCGAATACCGCGGAACACCCTTTAAAAGTCTATGGAAGAAATCAAAAGTGCTAATTTTAAAGGCTTATATGCATGGTATTGTCATAAAAAGTGTTTGGGGACCTGGGTCCTGCCCCAGGGGACATGGATTAATGCAAAAAAAGTTTTAAAAACGGCCGTTTTTTCAGAAGCAGTGATTTTAATAATGCTTAAAGTGAAACAATAAAAGTGTAATATCCCTTTAAATTTTGTACCTGGGGGTGTCTATAGTATGCCTGTAAAGGGGCGCATGTTTCCCGTGTTTAGAACAGTCTGACAGCAAAATGACATTTCAAAGGAAAAAAGTAATTTAAAACTACTCACGGCGATTAATGAATTCCCACAGGGGAACCCCGAACCAAAATTAAAAAAAAAAAATGGTGTCCCTAAATTTCATACCAGGCCCTTCAGGTCTGGTATGGGTATTAAGGGGAACCCCGGCCAAATTTTTTTTTTTAAAATAGCGTGGGGTCCCCCTCAAAATCTATACCAGATCCTTTAGGTCTAGTATAGATTTTAAGGGGAACCCAGTGCCAAAATAAAAAAAAAACAGCTTGGGGTCCCCCCAAAAATCCATACCAGACCCTTATCCGAGCACGCAACCTGGCAGGCCGCAGGAAAAGAGGGGGGACAAGAGAGCGCCCCCCCTCCTGAACCGTACCAGGCCACATGCCCAAAAAGAAGAAGAAGACAAGAAGATGATGAGAAGAAGATGAAGAAAAGAAGATGAAGAGAGAAGCATCACACAGCGGGAGCCCCCCTTCATGCCATCATGGATGTGGAGCGGCCCAAGGAGAAAAAGGGAAGAAGATGCCGATGCCGCGGAGGAAGATGCCGGACGAGAACACCGGAGGAAGAACCAGAAGAACAGGAAGAAACAGAAGAAGAAGAAGATGGAGGAAGAACCAAAGGAAGCTAGAAGATAGAAGAAAGACAAAAGACAAAAGAAGATAGAAGAAAGAAGAAGCATTTAAATAAGGGAATTGTCAAAAACTGTCTCTTGTCATTTTTAAAATTTTTGACAGTTTTTTATTGAAATGGTAGGGGTACCCCCTTACCATTTCACACAGGGGGAGGGCCGGGATCTGGGGGTCCCCTTGTTAAAGGGGGCTTCTAGATTCCGATAATCCCCCCACCCGCAGACCCCCACAACCACCGGCCAGGGTTGTGGGTATGAGGCCCTTGTCCTCATCAACATGGGGACAAGGTGTTTTGGGGGGCTACCCCAAAGCACCATCCCAATGTTGAGGGCATGTGGCCTGGTATGGTTTAGGGGGGGAGCTCTCTCATCCCCCCTTCTCTTCCTGTGGCCTGCCAGGTTGCGTGCTCGGATAAGGGTCTGGTATGGATTTTTAGGGGGACCCCACACCATTTTTTTTTTTTTTTGGAGCGGGGTTCCCCTTAAAATCCATACCAGACCTGAAGGGTCTGGTATAGATTTTGAGGGGGACCCCAAGCCATTTTTTTTTTAAATTTTGTCCGGGGTTCCCCTTAATATCCATACCAGACCTGAAGGGCCTGGTATGGAATTTAGGGGGACCCCCATGTAATTTTTTTTTTAATTTTGTTTCAGGGTTCCCCTGTGGGGAATTCCCATGCCGTTTTTATCAATGAACTTCTATGTGTATTGTCGGACCGGCAATTCATTAATAGCCGCGAGTAGTTTTAAATGACTTTTTTTCCTTTGAAATGTAATTTTGCTGTTAGACTGTTCTAAAAATGGGAAACATGCGCTCCTTTACAGGCATACTATAGACACCCCCCCAGGTATGAAATTTAAAGGGATATTACACTTTTATTGTATCACTTTAAGCATTATTAAAATCACTGCTCCCGAAAAAACGGCCGTATTTAAAACTTTTTTTTGCATTGATCCATGTCCCCTGGGGCAGGACCCAGGTCCCCAAACACTTTTTATGACAATAACTTGCATATAAGCCTTTAAAATTAGCACTTTTGATTATTCATGTTCGTGTCCCATAGACTTTAACGGTGTTTGCGTGTTCAAATGAATTTTTTGCCTGTTCGCATGTTCTGGTGCGAACCAAACAGGGGGGTGTTCGGCTCATCCCTAATAGTAATTAAACGACTAGTCTCCAATGTCATCCACAAATGTGTGATTTGCAGAAAAATCAGAGGGAAACTTGATGAGCAAAAGATGTCAGACTTACCTGCTGATAGACTTGCTTCAAACCCACCCTTTACTCATGTTGACCTAGATGTCTTTGGTCCTTGGAACATCTCCCCAGAGGAAGCAGTGCAGAAAGTAAACGGGCTGTTCTGTTCTCTTGCATGAGTACAAGAGCAGTACACATTGAAGTGATTGAGTCTCTGTCTACCTCAAGCTTTATCAATGCTTTGAGAAGATTTTTCTCTATCTGTGGACTTGTAAAGCAACTCCGCTCAAATCGGGGCACAAACTTTACTGGGGCCTGTAAGGAGTTAAGGATCCTTACAGAAGACTCTGAGACGAGTGCTTATCTTCAAGATCAAAGATGCACTTGGACCTTTAATCCTCCTCATGCATCACACATGGGAGGAGCTTGGGAGAGGATGATTGGAGTGGCTCATCGCATTCTGGATGCCATGTTTATGAAGGTACTCATATGGCTCTACTCACCTTACACATGAAGTTCTCATCACACTTATGGCTGAAGTCATGGCTATCATGAACGCTCGACCCTTAGTTCCAGTATCTACCAATCCAGAAATGTCGGCAGTCTTGACACCTGCAATGCTTTTGACCCGGAAGATGGAAACAGTGACAGCTCCCACAGAAGATTTTGGCCTCAAAGACCTTTACACCAAGCAATGGAAGCAAGTTCAGAGTCTTGCAGACATCTTCTGGAATAGATGGAAACAAGAGTACCTGGTGACGCTCCAGTCACGCAAAAAAGTCGACAAGCCTAACCTGCAAGTTGGAGATGTTGTCCTACTAAAAGACGCTCAGGTCCACAGAAATGAATGGCCAGTTGGACTCATTGTCGAGACTGTACCTAGTAATAATAGTAAGGTTAGAAAGGTCAGAGTTAAAGTCATGAGACAGGGCACCCCTAAGGTGTACTTTAGACCTATCTCTGAAGTTGTTTTACTTCATAAAAAGTAAACATAGTGGTATAATGTTCATTATGCCAGGTGGGGAGTGTTATGATCATTATAAGGTATATATTTACTGATCTTACTGTTGCTTTAAATTGGCATCCATTATTAACAGGAACTGTAGTATATTATGCCCACTTCCTGTCCAGCAGACATATCAGATAATCTTTCTACAGTGAAAGAAGCATGTTAAAGACCTCCACTATTTAATACTGGCCTTGTAAGCATTAGTCTGTAAGTAGGCTGTCATTAGTTTTCAATTAATTAGTATATGTTCTATTGATTCAACCACATTTTATATGAGTGTTTGGTGGGATGTTTGCAGGAAGTTTATTCAGCTAGGCCACATTTTTGCTAGCTAGTGCTTCAATAGTATTGTAGCATGCCTGATACTAGTTGCATTTGTGATGTAATGTTAAATGCTAATGCATATTTTTCTAATTTGTGTTTTGCAGTTTTACAAAAACACGTATTCTCAGTAACGATTACAACTATTAGACCTTCCTCCTGAGTCTTTATTAGGAAGCTGTTAGCTGTCTGCCAAGCCTTGTATTTTGAACATATTGTGAGGGCAGAACATGGGGTATCTCAGCCAATGGGCAGGGGTTTTCTTGAATCCCTTGGCCTGGTGGAAGAGCCTATATATTCAGGTGAGGTCAGGTGATCTGTGTTCTGTGCCACCTGGACGACTGTCTGGGTGGACGAGCGTCATATTGCCCAGGCTGCTAGGCCGGAAATGGGGACTATCCTGGGCATCTGGCTGCTAGACTGTCTGAGGGCCTATCCAGAAGCAAGAGAGCAGCGCAGGTTTGGGACTGCGCCTTGCAGTCCAACCAAAAGTGAAAGTTCTGTCGGCCGAAGAACCTGTCGTGATCAGAGGTAGAGGGAAAGCTGTCGCCAGTAAGAGACTATCCACCTTATTACCAGGAACCACAGTGAGTAACCGAAGCAAGTACCAGAGCAGAATTCTCACCAACCAGGAACGGTGAAGAATCAGGAAACTTCCGTGGGAATCAAGCCAGGGACCCAGCCAGCGGAGGTGACGCCTGCAGAGCAGCCTTGTGTGTCAAGCCAGGGACCAAGCAGGCCAGTGGGAGTGAAACCGGAGGGGTATCTAGAGGGCCAAGCTAGGGACCCAGCAGAGAAGCAGGGGTGATGCTTGAGGAAGATACCAACGTGAAGATTAGAGGAGCTCAAGGGATTCAGTGTCAGCGAATCAGTAGGTCTAGTTAGAGACTGGGAGTTCAGTGTACTGAAGAACTAACTAACGAAGGAGTGATAGTAGTGAAAGTGAAGGAACTGTTAAGCCTTGTATTTGGAACTGTTAAAGACTGTTGCCATAGGAGACAGCATTCCTACACATGCAGATGTGGAGTCTTACTGGATGCCTTTCCCTGCATGGTTGTCCTCCTATTGAAGTCTCAGAGTCTGCCCATTAATCTTGCAACTACCTAAGGGTGTCCTGGCCCTAACTCTCTCTAACCCAAAAAGGTTTGTTAAGAGAAATAAACTTTCTTTTGCATCCAAGAAGTGTCTGGCTCCTAATAACTTTAACAACTATACACCCATTATGCCTCACAACCCACTACATATGGAAGGATGTTGGCTGTCCCTGGCCCTGGAGGCCTGGGACCTTGCCACATTTGGCGCCCAACATGGGGCTAAGGCGATATCTCTGCAGCCATCGCCCTTAGCAACTGGCCTCAGCTTCATCGGGATTTCGTCTGGCTCTGTGGGAGTGTGGCAAGTAACTTTTACACTTCTAATGGACTGTCTTCTCGTGTGTACTACCAATGTGAGGAAGAACCATCAAGTCTCACTGCTCAAGGGAGAGGATCAGCCTGGTCTTTTCACACTTCCCGCCAGTGCTGTGAGGGTTAATACAGACTCCAAAATGGACTCCAGTACATTTTTGGCGTGCCGCAGCATGAAGAAGGCGGGCGCCACAGTTCTCAGGGAACATTTGCACCATTCCCTTGGCGGGGGAGGAGTTTCCGCTCTGCAGAGGAGGATAAGGAAGTGCTGCCACATGTGTCTTATTGTGGGTTGAAGAGAAAAATGGCACAGTTCGTGAGTGAGATGGCGGGTTGGAGAAAGTATGCTCTGGGTGTTTGTTTCAGTCCGAGCAACGCGAAACCTGTCCTGACTGATACTGGAGTGCGGTATACACTGAAGGACAAGCTTGCCCTGTATACAGCTGGAGGCTACGAGGCTCTGGGACTGATCTGTGAAAAATGTTCTGGCCTGACCACGCAGTTGAGGCCTTGGATCGTCTGTGGACACTGTGGAAAGCATCTGTTTGAGGTTGTCCCTCCAACTTTACCTCCACAGATCCTAGAAGTTGATTGGGATAAGAATGTCGCTATCCCAGCTGGGAGTGAAGTCCAGTGCTGCTACCCCTGACTCCGTGACTACCCCAGGATCCAACACACTGATCGCTCGTCAAGGCCACGGTCGGGCCCAGATGCTCGCCCTGATGTCTGAGCCATCCGGGAAGAAAGTAATGGAGATGGGCAAGCCAAGCAAGTGGGATGTGAGAGTGGTGTGTCTGTGGGGAGGTGTTGCCAGTGGCCATTAAAGAGGATACCATGGTTGTGCCAGTGAAGGTGCATGCCAAGCGCAACTACATCCTGTCTGAAGAGTGCACCACTATTTCAGATTCAAACATTCCGTCTGACGGTCTATATGAACTCTTTTCGGACACTTTGTCTTATACTGGAAAGTGGAGTGACAGTGATGAATAGCTAATAAGCAATGTGCAGGAGGATGAAACCCCTGCTACTACTACCGGCAGTGTGCAAATTACACTGTCAGCCAGTGCAGCTCTGCTGATTAGCATTGCCAGGTCCGTTGAGGAGGACCATGGGGCTCAATGGGTTCCTAAAGTTCGCCCTAGCATGCCCATGTCCAACCCTAAACCAGACCATAAGCCTGATGTGGTCGCTGAGTGCTCGGTTCAGCGTGCTCTAGTCGCTCCGGTTCTACCTAGATATGGAGATCCCAAGACCCTGCCTTGGTTGTCCAAGATACAGAGGATAGTAATCAAGAGAGTGGCAGAAGGCTACGGGTACTTATACCACTACATTTCCCGTCATTTGGAAGAAGAGATCTCAGAAAAAGAAATCCAATGGGTGGATGAAACAGTGAGTGGGTTCCTTCAGATCCCGCTCAAGACAGACTTTCTAAAGTCGTCCCCTAAGATGTACGGAAAGTACCTGTCAGTTTTGAATACTTGGGGTTACGACAGGACGATCAACCTAGATGGTGTAGTCATCCGCTGACCAGATAAAGCAATTTGTCACCACGGTGAATAAGAAGGGAAAGTCTGTAATTTTTTTTGTTTCATTAAATTTTATTGATCAGTCAGATTATCAAGGTACAGAAACATTGCAAGAAGAAATTAATATGATTTGAACACAATTTACAACAATAATCAAATCAACTACATATCATGGCATAAATTCAGCTTGATTGTTATGTGATAAGGAAGTTTGAATCTATTAATTTATATCTGATATACTAAACATAAAGGGACATGTCAAGATATTTAAACATTAGAAATGTATTATTGGCATTCTTTTGCATAATATTTGCCATTGCTGTAGTAGAAGTTAATGTAGAAGGGCCCTAGGTTGACATGCTTCTTTGGTGATTGATAGAGAAGGGGGCATCTTTATTCCATTCCTTTCTTCTTATGAGCTATGATAAAGGGAGAGGAGAGGGAAAAAAAAGGAACTGACACAGACCATCGTGGGTGGTCTGGTTAAATACCCTACGGGCTCCTCCCATAATTTTCACCTATTTATGGTCGGAGCCCTCTGCCCTGAGAGGTATGAACCACATAAACATGTCACAAGACTAACAACATAAAATAGACCTGAAGTGTGCCCTGGTCTGCTGTATGGCAAACTCAGGTCTGCTGGGCAGTATGCCAAGAGAAGGGCGCAAAAGACTTGGTTAGAGAGGTAATTATTTATTTAAGTTTAACAACATACTACAGGGCAAGCTTGCCGAAGGCTCGTGACATTTCTGCTTGAGGACTGGGGATATATCGAGTGAAGCAAGTGGTTTTCCACCTGCTCCTCTTCTCGATGACGTGGTCCGGGACCCGTTTTATGCTGCTCTAATGCGGAAACAATGCCCAGAAAAATCAGCCGGGGGCAAGGCCTAAGTTGTGAAAAAGAATCCTGACGTGTCTAGTGAACTGGTTGCTACTTAGAGGGCTAGTCGGGAACGGTAGTAATGGGCTGTCCTCCTAGAGGTCAGACAGATGAGCTAATAACTGATCTAGAATGGCGACGGGGCACCAGGCGTTGTGAGTCTAGAAAAGTTGATATCTACCCCGGGACCGGACTGTTGTGTTTTGGACACCACAAGGTGCAGGATGAAGTAACTCTGGTGGCGTCTGATGTGGTGTTTACGTAACATCTTACAACTGTGAATTCGCTGGGGCGTAAGAAGCTGTAGAAGGCCAGGTAGATGGCTGCTTGAATTACCAAGCTGGGTAACAACCCAAAGGGGAAACGTGACAGGATGGTAGACATGTCTTGGAATATGGCACTGGTTACAGTTAGGCGTTTACTACTGATTTGGGGTTGTTGCCTGTGAATACCGCACAGGATGATCTTGACTGCATGGGCGGCAAACAAAGATGGTTTGATAGGATCTTGTAAAGAGATGAAATGTTGGATGCCAGGTAAGTAGTGTCTAATGGTATTGTGTGACAATGCTGACTGTGTGTGGCAGTATGATATGAAGACCAGGATGTGTTGGAGATCTCCTGATACTGCCCCAGGGTTTGAGGCTAGGAACCTGTCATAGATCTTCCAGGCAGTACGGTAGGCCTTCAGGGTGTTGTGAGATAATGATAAAAAATGACTGCTGTTGACAGTGTGGTCTGGCGGTAGGCCTTCAGGGTGTTGTGAGATAATGATCAAAAATGACTGCTGTTGACAGTGTGGTCACCAAGGAGTGCAGCTGAGTAATCGCTGAGGAAATAGACTGCGGTGACACCTGGGTGCCTGATAGGGCTGCCACTGGTGGTGGAAACAGCAGCCTAAAATGCTCTACTTACCCAGCTGCGGCAGGGTAGGTAATATTCCTGCGCTGCAGTTCTGCTGTGAGTTTGGGACTGGTCCAAGCTCTGGCAGACTGTGTGCTGGGCCCGCAGATGATGACGGCGGGGCGGAGGCGAAGTCATTGCTGTTGGCCTGTGATGTGGCGTCAGCTAAAACCAAGGCGGGGAAAATGCATATGTTTAAGGATAGTTGGAAAGGTAGGAGGGGATAAATGTGTTTTGGGTAGATAAGATGAAAGGCAGAAGGAAAACAAGAAGGACAGGACAAGGAATGACAAGCGTACTGACAGCTAGCTTGCGTGCGAGCACTGTTGAGTGTGATTTTAAAAAACTCAAAAGAATGCGTGGCAACCGAGGTGAGCCAGGAGGTGGCTGGCTAGGTAACCGATAGCTCAGGTGCCCGTCTGTGCGCGGCACAGACTAATGAACCAGAGCCCCCAGGGCGGACTGGGGCGGGTAGCTGAAGTCTGGTATTCTAAGTAGGAATGTTGTGATCTGTAGTTTTTTTACGTATGTTCGGTCTGCTAACGCTTGCACTGCCAGCAAGCTGGACGTTAGGCGACCTTGTCTGCATGGTGAAGGATCTTGGATCGCTCTTCGAAAACAGAGTGAAGTGCACAGAAGTATGTGACAGTTTCTAACATCTTAGGATCAAGTCAAATCGTGTATGTGGAGTAAAATATGTTGTGAAAGAGTGTTTAAGAGAAAAGCAAGGGGGATCCCTTTGAACTACACACCTGACTTGATGCCCTAGTAGTGAAGTCTTGGTTGAGGTCGAGAACTAAGTCGACCAAGAACCTGTAGTAAGGTGACATTTTGTCAAGGGGGGATTGCAAAGAGCTGTTCGGGGCAAAGCTGGCCCCCTGGTGAAGATGCAAGCCCTTGACAATGTTTTTTTTTTTTGGGAGATACTGCCCAAACCTGGTGCAGGGTGGACCAACTGGTAATCTAACTGACCTAAAGGGGAAAGCGACAGAGAAAATAATGAGCAGCCGTGTTGCTACTGTAGATGATGAGTGGCGGCTTGAGCCACTTGCTGAAATACTTGCACCGATTGCAAGGAAGCAGCCTTATTTGAAAGACGAAAACAAAGTTAGCGGAATTATGATTATGTAAGAATGACCGTGTGCAACATTGTACAAATAGATGGAGTGAGCTGTGAATGTTAATGCTCTGATAAACGTAAGGCTGGGGATCTGAATCGTAAGTTCCACTGTATTTGTAAACGCCGATGCAACTAGTTTGAACCAGACTGGGGTGTGAGCACTAGTGGGGTTTGTTTGTGAGGGATCGGTCGATGAAGTTTGTGTTGCCAAGTATCCGAATCGTTGAGCCAGTGCTGCGACTGGACTTAGATCGGTTGGTAGAGTTCGTATTGCAGAGGATCCGAATCAAGACACCAGGTGGGTTTAATTACACCTCAATCAGCCACAGAAACTCATACAAACAATACATGCTCATCTCCAAATGGATGAGATGGAAACCCCATGGACAGTGAATTTTATAATCAGTGAAGCCTATGGCGTGTGATATTGGAGAACGACTGACAGCGGCTTGGAGGCTTGGATCTACGAATGAATCGTATGTTTGGCAGAAGGAACTTAAGAATGTACTACGCCTGTGCTGAATGATGTGGGGACATGAGTGACAACAACTCAGAGGCAGGTTTTTATGAAAGGGGTGCAGGAAAGGAAGCATAATAAACCGCAAGATTGCACATGATACGGAAAGGTTCAGATGCTACCTGCGACCGTGAGCGGGAACGGCCAACGAAGACCACGAATGAAGAAGCCGAAGTGCACCTGCGATTGAATGCACAGACTCACGAACACGAGGTGAGCTGGGAAGAGTCGGAAGAGTCGAAACTGACACAGAACATTGTGGGTGGTCTGGTTAAATACACCACAAAAGTGAGTACACCCCTCACATTTTTGTAAATATTTTATTATATCTTAAATTTGCTGTCACCTCAAAATAACTCAACACACAGCCATTAATGTCTACAACGCTGTCAACAAAAATTAGTACATCTCTAAGTGAAAATGTCCAAATTGGGCCCTATTAGCCATTTTCCCTCCCCAGGGTGTCATGTGACTTGTTAGTGTTACAAGGCCTCAGGTGTGAACAGGGAGCAGGTGTGTTAAATTTGGTGTTTTCACTTTCACTCACTCATACTGGTCACTGGAAGTTCAACATAGCACCTCATGGCAAAGAACTCTCTGAGGATCTGAAAAAAAGAATTGTTGCTCTACATAAAGAAGGCCTAGGCTATAAGAAGATTGCCAAGACCCTGAAACTGAGCTGCAGCACGGTGGCCAAGACCATACAGTGGTTTAACAAGACAGGTTCCACTCAGAACAGGCCTCGCCATGGTCGACCAAAGAAGTTGAGTGCACATGCTTAGCGTCATATCCAGATTCCAGAGGTTGTCTTTGGAAAATAGATGTATGAGTGCTGCCAGCATTGCTGCAGAGGTTGAAGGGGTGGGGGTCAGCCTGTCAGTGCTCAGACCATACGCTGCACACTGCATCAAATTGGTCTGCATGGCTGTCATCCCAGAAGGAAGCCTCTTCTAAAGATGATGTACAAGAAAGCAAGCAAACAGTTTGCTGAAGACAAGCAGACTATGGACATGGATTACTGGAACCATGTCCTGTGGTCTGATGAGACCAAGATAAACTTATTTGGTCAGATTATGTCAAGCATGTGTGGCAGCAACCAGATGAGGAGTACAAAGATAAGTGTGTCTTGCCTGCAGTCAAGCATGGTGGTGGGAATGTCATGGGGCTGCATGAGTGCTACCAGAACTGGGGAGCTAAAGTTCACTGAGGGAACCATGAATGCCAATGTGTACTTTAACATACTGAAGCAGAGCATGATCCCCTCCCTTTGGATACTGGGCTAGAGGGCAGTATTCCAACATGCTAATGACTCCAAACACACCTCCAAGACAACCACTGCCTTGCTAAAGAAGCTAAGGGTAAATGTGATGGACTGGCCAAGCATGTCTCCAGACCTAAACCCTATTGAGCATCTGCAGGGCATCCTCAAAGGGAAGGTGGAGGAGTGCAAGGTCTCCAACATCCGCCAGCTCCGTGATGTAATCATGGAGGAGTGGAAGATGACTCCATTCTGAAGCTCTGGTGAACTCCATGCCCATGAGGGTTAAGGGAGTGCTTGAAAATGATGGTGGCAACTTAATTAAAATATAGACACTTTGGGCCCAATTTGGACATTTTCACTTAGGGGTGTACTCACTTTTGTTGCCAGTGGTTTAGACATTAATGGCTGTGTGAGTTATTTTGAGGGGACAGCAAATTTACACTGTTATACAAGTTGTATACTCACTTCTTTACATTGTAGCAAAGTGTAATTTCTTCAGTGTTGTCACATGAAAAGATATAATAAAATATTTACACAAATGTGAGGGGTGTACTCACTTTTGTGAGATACTGTATACATACGCATATATACATACACATTTAATGATAAAAGTGAGAAGTGATTGAAAACCCAGTGGACAAAAGGGTAATGATGATGTTTCCCCTCCAACATCCTGACGTACTCCCCCCCTCCCCTCCCCCCAATCATGTGGGGGGAAGGAGAGTCTGTAATTCTGCCCGACCCCGTGTACTACTGGCGAAACATCCCTGAAATGGTATCATTACCCCTTGGATTACAAATATGTGTTGTGTTATGTCAAGGACGCTATGCTGACAGCCACTTCACACACACATTTAAAGTGTTGCTAGTCGAGAACATTCCAGAGAGCTGTTCTGCCCGGACTATGCTGGACTGAATGCTGCTGGCAGATACATGGAGTGCCCACCTGAAGCCATGTTGGCTAAAGTTTGAAGTTGTTGGGTGACCTGATCTTCAGCAGGTTGCTGCTCCTAAGAAAAAAATCTTCTTTGTTGCCGGCTGTCATGTGGACAGACTGAGGATGTCTTTGCCAGGGGTCCTAAAGTGCTGTCCCTTACATTAAGGCCCGGCGGTTTGTTGCCTGGAATGCAGCTGTGCCTCTTGTCCCCAGAGTTGTCCTGAGGAAGAAGGAAAACTACTGGGAAATATAGTTCACCTAGAGGGAAATCGATGGACTGGAAACTGTTTTGGACGCTAAGTGTTTAGTCAGTTAGATTAGGCTATAATAGGAGGGTTAATTCTCACTATGCATGTGAATAATGGACTAAACCATATGTCTGGACTGTCTCTAGTGTGGCCACCAGGTGGCATGAGCGGAGGTTCTTTACCACGTGATCAGCCGTGTCCAATCACGGCTGATCACGCTGTCAATAGGAAGAGCCATTGATTGGTTTTTCCTCACTCGCGTCTGACAGAGGCGAGTAGAGGAGAGCCGATCGACGGCTCTCCTGACAGGGTGGGTCTGCACTAATTGTTTATCAGCGCAGCCCCCCCTCAGATCACCACACTGGACCACCAGGGATCGCCACTAGGACCACCAGGGAAGGGGCAACATGTGGATGGCCAGGTATGTACCCCATGGCCATCCACATGTGCCCAATGTGCCCAATCTATGCCAATCAGTGCCCACAAACGGGCACTGATTGGCACCATTATGTTTCAGATCTGCCCAGCAACGCCACCAATAAGTTTTATCAGTGCCACCAATCAGTGTGTTCAGTGCCACCTGTCATTGCCCATCGGTGCCACCTGTCAGTGCCCATCTGTGCCCATCAGTGCCCATCAGCGCCCACCTATCAGTGCCCATCAGTGCCACCCATCAGTGCCACCCATAAGTACCCATCAGTGCCACCCATATGTACCAATCAATGCCACCTACGAGTGCCCATCAGTGCCACCTATGAGTGCCCATCATTGCCGCATACCAGTGCCACCTATCAGTGCCTATCAGTGCCACCTATCAGTGCCCATCAGTGCCGCCTATCAGTGCCCATCATCAGTGCCCATCAGTGCCACCTCATCAGTGCCACCTCATTGGTGCCACCTCATCGGTGCCCATCAGTGCCGCCATATCAGTGCCCGTCAGTGCAGCCATATCAGTGCCCATCATTGAAGAAGAAAATGTACTTATTTACAAAAAAATTTAACAGAAACAAAGAAAAACTTGTTTTTTTTTCAAAATTTTCAGTCTTTTTTTATTTGTTGCGCAAAAAATAAAAACCACAGAGATGATCCAATACCACCAGAAGAAAGCTCTATTTGTGGGAACAAAATGATAAAAAATTTGTGTGGGTACAGTGTAGCATGACCGCGCAATTGTCATTCAAATTGCGACAGCGCTGAAAGCTGAAAATTGTCCTGGGCGGGAAGGTGTCTAAGTGCCTGGTATTGAAGTGATTAATGGAAAGAAAGTGATATTCTCCTTAGAGGATGGGACCTGCTTCTAAAGATGTAAATAATACAATATTCTATAGGGTGTATTTACACTGCTATGCTGTCTTCGGCTGAGGACGATTGAAACTTGCTTAATCACGTATGTATATACTACACCATGTTACTTTAGGCTAGGATGCATTTGCATTGCTGTTCTCTTTTTGTTGCTGTGTCGGTACGTCTTCCTTGGCTATGGAGTGACAGGGATCTAACCTGCCTAACCCATTTCCATATTATCATTGTACTTATATTTTAGATAGCTGTGTGTCGTATTGCCTGGGTTGCTAGTCTGCTAGGCTATCCCAGGCACATCTGGATGCTAGGCTGTCTGAGGGCCTATCCAGAAGCAAGAGAGCAGCGCAGGGTTGGGACTGCGGCTTGCAGTCCAACCAAAAGTGACGGTTCTGTCAGGCGGAAAACCTGTCATGATCGGAGGTAGAGGGGAAGCTGTCGCCAGTAAGGGACTATTCGCCTTATTACCAGGGACCACAGTGAGTAACTGAAGCAAGTACCAGAGCAGAATTCTCACCAACCAGAAACGGTGAAGAATCGGGAAACTTCAGTGGGAATCAAGCCAGGGATCCAGCCAGCGGAGGTGATGCTTGCAGAGCAGCCTTATGTGTTAAGCCAGGGACCGAGCAGGCCAGCAGGAGTGAAGCTTGAGAGGTATCTAGAGTGCCAAGCTAGGGACCCAGCAGAGAAGCAGGGGTGACGCTTGCGAAAGATGCCACGTGAAGATTGGGGGAGCTCAAGGGATTCAGTGTCAGTGAATCAGTGGGTCTAGTGAGAGATCGGGAGCTCAGTGTACTGAAGAACTACAAGAAGTGATTGTAATGAAAGTGAAGGAACTGTTAAGCCTTGTGTTTGGAACTGTTAAAGACTGTTGCCATAGGAGACAGCATTCCTACACATGCAGATGTGGCGTCTTGCTGGATGCCTTTCCCTGCATGGCTGTCTTCCTATTGAAGTCACCGAGTCTGCCAATTAATCTTGCAACTACTTAAGGGTGTCCTGGCCTTAGCCATCTCTCCCCCAAAAAGGTTTGTTAAGAGAAATAAACTTTCTTTTGCATCCAAGGAGTGTCTCGCTCCCAATAACTTTAACAACTATACGGCCACCATGCCTCACAACCCACTACATGCGGAAGGATGTCTGTTCTCCCTAGCCCTGGAGGTTCTCATTAGATCAAAGGAGTCCTGGGACCTTGCTACATAAAGTATGTGCCCTGAGACTGGGTGCTGGTGTGTGGTCATTTGGTGCACTTTCCGTGCTCGATATTCTGATTGGGGAATGCCAGGTGGCGATCACTCAGTGCACTTTGTTGTTGCTCTGCCTCAATCTGCGTTCCACGTTGCGTCCTACGTCTGCAACTATGGGCCGCCGTGGAGCGCACTTCCGATCTGATGGCCATCTTAGATGAGGCGAACGGACGTCACTTCTGCCGTTCGGCGGCAACTGACGCAAGCAGATGTCAATCCCACCAGTGTTAGGATAAGGGGGACCTATTTTGGTAGCCTTTATGACAGCCCCGAGGATGCCACATTGCAATTCGCCAGCCATCTGTTTTTTTCTTTTCGTGATTGGGTCAACAGAAAGAGGACCCGCCCAGCTTCCCACCGACCAGCCCCCTTATACTATTTAAGAGCCAGGCCTTGGGTTCATTTTCTGGAGGAGAGGGTCCTCGGGAGACCCAGAAGCTTTGATGGATATCTATAGAACCTCCTCCCCCTTACTCGGTGGAATTTGGACACTCATTTGCAGCACTTTCTATTCTCCTCTTATTTATATACAGTACCTTTTGGTAAGGATCATGCTGGCCCCTAGCTGGGATTAAACACTCTATGGTGTTTTATGCTGGTATATATATTTTTTTTTTTTTTGTTTTTTTTTTTTTGTTTTTTTTTATACAGTGTGGATTTGATATCCGCTTTGGTCATCACTGACTCTATGTAATCTTGGAAGGGATCAGTACTATGTCATTATCTAAGCAGCTTGTTAAACTAAGGTTAGCTGCCGATTGATTTGACAATGGTTTACAGTACTGTATAACTATTTGGTTTCATTGTTACATAGTAGATGAGGTTGAAAAAAGACACAAGTCAATCAAGTCCAACCTATAGTTGATTGGGTTGAGCTCATTGTGTGACACTACCTATCTCCTGTGCATCTGTTTTAAAGTATTTATTCCCTTTTTGTCATTTTCCTACATAGAGCATACATGATATCTAATCTGTACACCAACTGGCTCCAATATCAATGAGTGGATGCTAGCAAGCTAGTGTGTCGATATATGATCTCCCCTGAATATGCCCGACATACCCAAAAGGTATTATCTCTATATTTAATTAGTTACTTTATTTTTTTCTATTTTTTACACTTTATTTAATTTTTATTTTTTTTTTGTGTCATGGGACAGAGTAAGTTTTTCAATATGTGAATTCGTATGTAATGATATATTCTTAAATTTATTTTATCTTGTTTGTGTGATTTGTCCGGTCAGATTTGTAGATTGAAGCCCTGAGAAAGCGGTATGTACCGCAAAACATGTAGGCAAGCTCCACGAATATCTGGATCCTATTAAACTGTATTTTATAGCTAATGTATGCTTTATATTACCTTTATATTATACTTTATATTACCCTATGGATGTATTTCCTGTTTTAAGCAATGTTTTTGCACTAATAAATAATTTTTTTCTATCTTGATATTTTTGTGTACATTTTGATGTGAATATATATATATATATATATATATATATCCAGAGACCACTGTTAAACACCCATTTCTCTATGTACTCTTCTGTTTTCTAATACTGGTGCTCCCTGGATATTAGGTTGTTTTAGCGTACTAGTTGGATCCCTTTTTTTTATACCATATTACCTATATCCTTAATATAATTATCTTAAATGGTTGTAAGCACCATCTAGCGGCCATAATTATTATTTTTTTCTTGATTGGGGTATTTGAAAACAAATTTGCATTATGAACACTGTTTTGTTAGAGCTTTGTGGATGTGTGTCAATTTTGTTCAGCAAACCTTTTATATATAGACTATATAAGCAGCTTTAGTAGGCCACAAGGGATGGAAAGACCAGGTGGTTTTTATTATGTAAAAAAAAAATGTTTTTACATGATAGAAATATTGTACAAATATAGGGCAGACTATGAAAGCAGCCTCAATTCAAGATGGAGAGACCAGACAGGTTTCATCATGATTTAAAGATTAGAGTGTATTGTTTCAGATAAAATAGCCACAAATATTGCACAACAACTTGACAAATGCTATGTAAGCAGCTTTAGAAGGCTGCAGTTTTTAAGAGACATTAGCTAGAATTATGATCCAGACTTGATGCGCACTATGTAAAGAGATTTCCAAAATTCTATGTATATTCTCCTGCACTGCACCTACTCCAGGCTCTAAGGCCTCATTCACTCCACTAACATCCATCTCCTCATAAGAGTCAATGGATGGTCCGCTTGGATCTGCCTGAAAAACGGACAGGCAGATCCAAGCGGGCTTGCCGTGTGAAAGGGGCCTTAAAAACAATAAACTGGCCTGCATTGATAGTGTTCTACACCCAATAAAGTAAACAGCAATTAAATAAAAAGTGCAACCTTTTTTTTAACACACCTAAAATATACAAATCATGTGCATAAAAAAACCCACGTATCAATCATTTGCCTAATATATGCATTCCAAAAGGAACTATGTGATTTCAGTATTCAAAACACATTCATCTCTTTTGTGTAAGACATTTACAATCTAGTGTACCACTCCACCCAGAACTGAAAATCCATCACTGTTCTCTCTCCACAAACACCAGCTGTGCTCTCACCTTGTTATTTGGACTTAATGGTTTGTAGGTACAATTATCACTTTACCCACTAGAGGTTAATTGTCACAATTTTTCCAGGTTAAAATAAGCCATACCTCCCACAGTAGTTATAACTGCCAAGCTGGAACATTTACTTAAAATAAATAGTAGAAAGAACTCATAGTGCTTACTGTACTAAAAGAAAAACTCAATTATAACACTCACATAATTAAATTCCATATTGCACTTTATAATAATGCTGTGATATTCACTCATCCTACTACCCTGGCCGGTAGCAACAGAGCCCCTGAAGAAGTTTTATAGACATAACACATAGGGTGAAGCTTCAGGTGATATCAGAACACCATAGACAGCCCATCTGTGGAGTGAGTCTAGAGTACTGAGCCGTAAACAGTGGTAGCAGCCAGCAGTGCAAGGGTAAACAGGACGGGTCCGCAGTTTAGGATGAGGAGACTGGGGTGGATTTGTCATGAAATAGTATGTATTAGTCAAGAAACAACAACCAGAATTATTGCACTCGGTGCTCATTATTAAACAACTTTACTAGTCCACAATTATTAACAAAGAGATGAAGCAGCTTTTATTATGAAATAAAAAAGTAGTGTTTATTATTTCATAGACAACAGTCAAAAATATTGCACAGAATGTAAGCAGTTTTACTAGGCTGATATTTCAGAGTGAGAGTTGAGGTTTATTCTAATAGGCATGCACACGGGGTGTGACGGGTGTACCTAGGCACATCCTAATCACCTCGTGTGTGTTAGTGTAGCCACATGCCGACTGTCTCCCAAGATCTCCCGCTGGGCTGCTGTGAAATGCTGCATCCAAGAGAGTGTATAGCCCGCGCTGCCTGTGAAACAGTTTCACATTGAGCATAGTGAGGCTTGCAAGAGCCGCTCGGTGTGTGAAACTGTCATGTATTGTATCTAGAGACCAGCTGTCAAAACTTAGCGGTGATGTCGGGGGTGGACGGGACCGAACAGCTATCAAACACCAGCCAATGGGAAGGGGTCTTGGCGGGCCGCTACATGTTTGTCGCTCTAACCCCTTTCTTTAGTAGCTCAATCATTTGCTGGTGTTTGATAGCTGCTCGGTCCCGCCCATCCCCAACATCGCTGCAGAGTTTTGGCAGCTGGTAAGTAGTTACAATACATGACAGTTTCACACACTGAGCGCCTCTTGCAAGCTTCACTATCTGCTGCATGTGAGTGTCAGTGCCTATTGGTACTGCCTATGAGTGCCAATCAATTCCTATCAGTGCTTTCAATCAGTGCCACCTGTCAGTGTCAATTAGTGTCCATTGGTGCTGCCTATCAGTGCCAATCAGTGCTGTCTATTGATGCCAACCAATGCCACCTATCAGTGCCAATTGGTGCCTATTTGTGCCAATCAGTCACCATCAGTGCTGCCTATCAGTACTCATCAGTGTTGCCTATAAGTGCCAATCAGTGCTTCCAATCAGTGCCAGTCAGTACTGCCTATCAGTGCTTCCAATCAGTGCCACCTATAAGTGCCACCTATCAGTGCCCATCAGTGTTGCCTATCAGTGCCAATCAGTACGGCCAATCAGTGCCACCTATCAGTGACAATCATTGCCTATCAGTGCCTCCTATCAGTGCCCATCAGTGTTGCCTATCAGTGCCAATCAGTGCCACATATTAGTAATAATCAGTGCCAATCAGTGCTCCATATCAGTGCCCATCAGTGCTGCCCATCAGTGCCACCTATCAGTGCCCATCAGTGCTGCCTATCAGTGCCCATCAGTGTTGCCTATCAGTGCCAATCAGTGCCACATATCAGTGATGCCCATCAGTGCTGCCAATCTGTGCCACTTATCAGTGCCAATCAGTGCCAATCAGTACTGCCTATCAGTGCCAATAAGTGCCAATCAGTGATGCCAATCAGTGCTGCCTATCAATGCCCATCAGTACCACCTATCAGGGCCAATCAGTGCTGCCTATCAGTGCTGCCTATCAGTGCCTATCAGTATTGCCTATAAGTGCCAGTCAGTGCTTCCAATTAGTGCCAATCAGTACTGCCTATCAGTGCTTCCAATCAGTGCCACCTATCAGTGCCCATCAGTGTTGCTTAACAGTGCCAATCAGTGCTGCCAATCAGTGCCACCTATCAGTGCTGCCTATCAAAGCCCATCAGTGTTGCCTATCAGTGCCAATCAGTGCCACATATCAGTGCTCACCAGTGCCCATCAGTGCCCATCAGTGTTGCCTATCAGTGCTGCCAATCAGTGCCACATATCAGTGCTAATCAGTGCCCATCAGTGCTGTCTATCAGTGTCCATCAGTGCTGCCTGTGCCACCTATCAGTGCCTATCAGTTCTGCCTATTAGTGCCACATCAGTGCCCATCAGTGTTGCCTATCAGTGCTGCCAATCAGTGACACATATCAGTGCTCATTAGTGCTGCCAATCAGTGACACCTCAGTGCTAATCAGTGCCCATCAGTGCTGCCTATCAATACCCATCAGTACCACCTATCAGGGCCCATTAGTGCTACCTACCAGTGCCCATCAGTAATGCCAATTAGTGCCTATCATTGCTGCCAATCAGTTCCACTGAATGCTGCCAATCAGTGCTGTCTATCAGTGCCAATTAGTGTAGCCTATCAGTGAGACCTATCAGTGCCAATCGGTGCAGCCTATCAGTGGCATTAGTGCTGCCAATCAGTGCCACCTATCAATGCCAATCAGGGCCCATCAGTGCTACCTATTAGTGCCACCTATCAGTGCTGCCAATCAGTGCCACCTATTAGTGCCAATCGGTGCCTATCAGTGCCCATCAGTGTTGCCTATCAGTGCCAATCAGTACCACATATCAGTGATAATCAGTGCCCATCAGTGCTCCCTATCAGTGCCCATCAGTCCTGCCCATCAGTGCCACTTATCAGTGCCGATCAGTGCTGCCTATCAGTGCCACCTATCAGTGCCCATCAGTGTTGCCTATCAGTGCCAATCAGTGCCACATATCAGTGCCACATATCAGTGCCCATCAGTGCTGCCTACCAGTGCCCATCAGTAATGCCAATTAGTGCCCATCAATGCTGCCAATCAGTGCCACTAAATGCTGCCAATCAGTGCTGTCTATCAGTGCCAATCAGTGCAGCCTATAAGTGAGACCTATCAGTGCCAATCGGTGCAGCCTATCAGTGGCCTTATTGCTGCCAATGAGTGCCACCTATCAGTGCCAATCAGGGCCCATCAGTGCTGCCCATCAGTGCTGCCAATCAGTGCAAATCAGTGTTGCCTATCAGTGCCAATCATTGCTGTATATTAGTGCCAATCAGTGCCCCCTATCAGTGCTGCCAATCATTGCTGCCCATCAGTGCCACCAAGCAGTGCCCATCAGTGCTGCCAATCAGTGCCCATGAATGCTGCCAATCAGTGCCAATCAGTGCTGCCAACCAGTGCCATCCATCAGTGGCCATCAGTGCTGCCAATCAGTGGTGCCTATCAGTGCTCACCAGTGCTGCCAATCAGTGCCACCTTTCAGTACTAATTAGTGCTCATCAGTGCTGCCAATCAGTGCTGTCAAACAGTGCCCATCAGTGCACTGAATGCAGGGATTGGGAGATGGGGAGATTAGGCATAGTGCTGACAGTGGACACCACTCATTTTGCTGCAAAAAACCTATACCCTACTTTTGAATAAATTGACCACAGAATCCTGTCATATTGCCAAATGTGAACTTTCCTGGTCAGACAGTGTGCATTGTCACAGAACGTCCCACACTCCGCTTGAGTGCTTCCGTCATATACCACTTCCTCACAGTCTGTATACAGATATCAGATATTCCAACCTCTCGGAGCACAAAACAAGGCGACACTTGCTTGTTGCTAACATGAACTCACTTTATTCAGAACCAGAATACAGTCTTATATACAGGAGAAGATGAGGTTCCACCCTCCTGCTCATATTACTCTAACAATACAAACGTAACCTAACTAACCTAATTAACATGAGCTGATTAACTAATCCTTTATACAGCCTAGGTGACTGAGACATGACCTTTTGCCCAGACTGAGTTAATTATCACAGGACATTTTCTCACAATAGCAGCAGCTCCAATAGGAGTCATCCCGTCTCCTACATGGTATAGAGGACAATGTGATCAGCTCATTCAATTAACATAAACACAGGGTTAATTAGAACAAACAACAATGTGTGGAATACCCTTAGAACCTGTGGTAAGCCAATTTACATTAAACACATTATAGCAGAGAACAAGACAGGTAGTTGGAATTGATGACACCAGCATCTCCTCACAGTATGTGTCCCAACAGTATGAATCAAACAACATACAATATACACATATATACACGACTGAGTCCGATTAGTATGGTTCAGACTGGATTTCTAATTCACCTCACAAAGAGTATTGTTCCCTTGAAAATCCAGGGCCCATAATCAAAAGGCAAGAGGCTTGCATTCAGTCCTCTCCAACAGCCTCTGTCCCGGCTAGGTCTGTCACATGCATTTTTTAAAATGTTACTGTTGCCCCAAATTATATACCTATTTAGAACAATGCCTATTCCTCTTAAAACTACTCATCTTCAGGCTTTAAATTTCTTATTAAAAACATTTATATGGCAAAAAGGAAGACCTCAGAGCCATTGTTCTCAGCTTATTAAACAGAGAACTGCTGGGGGCATGGGAATTGGTGAATCTGAAAGCCTATTATTTGTCAACACTCCTATATACAAACTATCTTGGTATTTGTATTGTGTACTATTCAACCCAGTGTTCGATTTTCTTTGTTTTTGGATGTCTTATAATACCCTGCACGGCATTTATATTATTCCTGTACATGTTTTGTACAACTTTATACTTGAAAATAATAAAAATTGTAATAATAATAAAAACAAAGCAAGGGTCCCACTCTGCATTTATTGGAAAGACACGGGCTTTCCTACTCAGGCTGTGGCTGCTTTAGAAAGAAAAAAAACTGTAAAATATTGAAAATCTTTTTGTTTTGTTTCAAAAGATTTTTATTTTGGAAGAAGCAAGTTTTTAATGCAGAAATATACTTTGTCAAATATAAGCAACGAAAAATAGTGCAATGGATATAACATAAAATATACATTGGTTAGCTGTGGCTAGAGGGCTTACATTATCAGGGACCCCAGGGCAGTTGGAGCAATCTGACCAATGGGTATGTAGAAGAATACTTCAACCTGAGAGCCATGGGTTCTCCCGGCACCCCTAACGGGATCATACTGTGCCGGAAGGAGGAGACCTTTATTGTCCCCAGTGGTCTGAGCTCTGCTAATAAAGGCTTGTGACACTTCAGAGCCTATGAAGTGGAGAGCTAAAAGGAGGGGGAATAAAGAGTGAACATCCCCGTGCCCTATCTTGAACGCTTCAGATGTTTATATGCATATCTGGGCTAACAAAGTAGCTGGGTAAGTATAAATAAAACCAAGGCCCAGAGTAGACCTATAGAGGAGAGAAAAAGAGAGAGAAGAAAAGAAAAAAAAAAGAGAGGGGGAGGGGTGGGAAGGGGAAGGGAAGGAACACCATTATGCGTTCGGAGAACGTTTTATGTAGACCTATAAAGAGGACCAATGGGTATACCAACCAGACGGGCCCATGGTTCCCAGGTACTCTCAAATTTCTTGGCTGTATCCTGTACAATACTGGAGAGCTTTACCTGGGATATTATCCAGGATATTTTCCTTTTAGTTGCTAAGAGAGAGACTCCCGGCTATTTCCAGGCCCTGACAATTGTGAGTTTGGCCCCTAGCAGCACAAAGTTTACCAGTTACGGGAAGATTTAGAGATCCATGGGATCGAGGCATTCAGGAGGGCTACCATAGGAGTCCTGGGAATTCGAGTCTCCACAAGCTCATCTATTATATTGAATATTTTTTTCCAAAAGGAACGAATTCTGGGGCATTCCCACCAGATGTGAGACATTGTGCCCGTGAGTTGACAGCCCCTGAAACACAGAGAGTCCGCTGTGGGAAAGATGGAGGCCAGTCTGGAAGGAGTATAGTACCATTTGGAGATCACTTTCAGGCTGGCTTCTATCAGAGTGGTGTTAAGGATACCCTGGAAGGATTTGAAACAGGCCCTCTGTCAGTTCTCCAGATTCCATTTGAATTGGAGCTCGGATTCCCAGGCTTCCATGAAGGACGCTTTTGAGCATTGAGAGGTAAGTGACGAGTATATCACCAAGATCCCCCCTTCTGATCCCTGGGTTGACAGCACCACAATTCATAGTCAGTAAATTTTGGAGGGAGGGCTTTATCTTTACATAGAGATTGTAAAAAATGAGATATTTGACCAAACCTAAATTTTTCAGATATGGGAAGATCAAGCATTTTGTTACAATGCTTTAGGGTGAAAGGGCCTGAAGCAGTGAAGAAGTGCCCAACTCTATATAGTCCTTTGTCCATCCACCACTTAAAGGCCAGGACATTTTTCCCGGGGGGGAAGTCTGGGTTATTATAAAGATGAGTCAGAGGTTTATAGGCTGAGACTCCGAGGAGTGGAGGGAGCCCCAGAGAGCAAATGAATGGGACAGGGTAAGTGCGAGTATGGGGGATCTGTTTTTTGGGGGGCTCCAGAGGAGGAAGTCTAGCGTGAAGTTAGGGACTGCATGTTTTTCTATCTTGACCCAATCAGGTTTCTCGAAACTAGAATAGACTATCGATAATTGGGATAATCTGGCAGCTTGATAGTATTTGTAGAGATGGGGTAATCCTAGGCCTCCTTATTTTCCATGCAGGTAGAGGGCTCTTTGGGGAATTCTGTAGCCCGCCTTGCCCCAGGTAAACTTCAGAAGTTTGCTTTGAAAAGTTCTAATATGGCCCCTCCGGATAGGGATGGGTAAGGCATGGAAAAGATATAATAATCTAGGAAGTAGCGTCATTTTAATTCAATTCACCCTCCCCAACCAAGAAATGTTGTTTTGGGACCAGGAGACTAGGTCTGCGTCTAGCTTGTGGTACATGGGTGGATAGTTAAGATTATAAATGGTTTCAGTCTTAGCTGTTAAGTTAATTCCTAAGTATCTGATGGAGGAGTCGTTCCATTTGAATTTGAAGTTCTGTTTTAAGAGTTCTACGGTGTCGGTTTGTAGGGAGATGTTCAGTGCTTGTGATTTGGAATAGTTAACTCGTAATCCTGATAACCTAGCGAAGACATCTAAGGTTTGGCATAAGTTGGGAAGAGAAGTTATGGGAGAAATAATGAAGAGCAGGACACAGAGGCCACATTTGTGAATTTGGGAGCCACAAGACACACCCTTGATGTTTGGGTTTTGGCGAATTGCAATGGCGAGTGTTTCAATAGCCATTGCAAATATGAGCGGCGAGAGTGGGCATCCTTGTCTAGTCCCCTTTTTAATCGTAATGGGCTTGGAGTAGTAGCCTTGGAGGCGTATACTGGCTGTGGGGTTGGAATATAGTGCCTGTATCAGTCCTATGAATCGCCGGCCCGAAGCCCCAGTGCTCCAAAATGGCAAAGATATAGGGCCATGAGACTGAGTTGAAGGCCTTTTGTAGGTCCATCCCTGATTGTTTAGGACCCCCCTCCCAATTAGTTTGGAGAATGGAAACCAAATCTATGGCCCGCCTTATCTAATTTGGACCTTGTCTACCTGGGATGAAACCCACTTGATCCTTGTTTATATATGTATTGATGAAGGAAGCTATGCGGTTAGCAAGAATCTTGGTCAGAATCTTGATTTAACAGTTAATAAGCAATATAGGGCGATAGTTTCCTACATCTTCCGGATTCTTGTCCAGCTTAGGGATCACCTCAATGTATGCAGTGTTAAGTTGTGGATCAAGTGGGTTCCCCTTTGTTTTAGAATTGAAAAAGTTCGCTAGGTGTGTGGCTAAGGTGTTGGAGAAGGCTTTGTAGTAGGGATTTGACAGACCGTCAGGGCCAGGGGCAGATCCATTCTTCAGGGTTTTTATCACTCCAAACACCTCCCCCTCCGTGAATGGGGCTTCTAGGCTATCTTTGTGTTCAGCTGAGAGCGACGGAAGTGAAAGGCCGTCTAAAAAAGTGTCTAACGAAATATCAGTAAGGGGAGTGCCCAGAGAGTAAAGAGTGTTATAAAAAGCATGAAAAGCTTCCTGGATTTTGGAGGGGTCAGCGGTGCCTTGACCCGGGACCCTTATTTTTTGGCATTATATTGGACTTAACCCGGGGCGTTAATTTGGTGGCCAGCATGGAGCCCATCCTGTCCCCTTGGGTGTAAAACTTGTGTTTGTTCCAATGGATTTGTTTTTTTGCCTTAGCTGTCAGGGCCAGGCTGAGATCCAACCTGACTTTGTCTAGCTGGGATATCAAGAAAGGGGAGGGGTTGGATTTGTGAAGAGCCTGGAGTTTTGAGAATTTATCCTCCAAGGTCTGTATGTCTGCCTCTCTTTCCCTCTTAATCTGGGATGCCATTCTGATGAACTCCCCTCTGATAAAGGCCTTGTGGGCTGCCAACAGCGTTTCAGCCGAGAGATCCTCGTTTTTGTTAAAAAGCTAATATTCCTTTAATGTTTTGTCTAGCATAGTGATGCAGATCGGATCTGAGAGAATGGATTTGTTGAGCCTCCACTGTCCCCTACCCATTCTATAGTGATGGGCTTGAATTACCATGATGACCATTGAGTGATCGGACAGAACTGTTGATATGGGATTTTTTGATTAATAGAATGGAATGCGTTTTAACTAAAAGGTGATTAATCCTGGCGTAGGAATTGTGGGGGTGGGAAAAGTGGGTGAAGTCCCATTTGTTGGGATTCAATTCCCTCCAGACATCCGCCATCCCATGGGCATGGATGAGTCTGGCTATCTTGAGGCTGTCTTTGGTTGGGCAGGTAAGTTGATCTGCAGGAGGTCTGGACTTGTCCAGCCCTTGATCAAAAGCGGCATTGGAGTCTCCTCCAAGAATGACTGTACCCTCTAGGGAAGATGTGAGAGTGTTGAGGAGGTTTCTGAAAAATGCCGCTTGGCCCTTATTAGGGGTATAATAGGAAATTAGAGAATAGAGCTGCCCGACTATTGTTCCCTTGACCAGAAGGAACCTACCTCCTGGATCTTTGATGTCTGAGAGCCAACTGAAGTTACACGTTTTAGCAAATGCTATGGTCACCCCCCTGGTCTTATTTTCTGCACTGGCTAAATAAAAACTTGGGAAGTGGGAGTGGAGGAGCTTGGGACAGTACTTAGCTGGGAAATGAGTTTCCTGCATCATTATAATATCTAGTTTAGAGGATTTGTAGGTGTTAAAGACCTTACTTCTTTTAAGGGGGGAATTCAAGCCCTGGACAATATGGGTGGCGACCATTATGGTGTTGTGTGTGCGGTCAGCCATGAGACCTGGGTAAAGGATTGCTAATTAATCTACCGTCACTCACCTGCACAGGTGTCCGATGACAAGCTGAGAGGGGGAACGTTGCTCTGCCACCAGTGGGAGTCTCAGTCTGCAGCGGCTCACCGAGTAATTTGTCTGAAATGGATAAAATAATTAAGAGGTGTTCCATGGAAGGGAAGGGACAGAAGGGAGGGGAGAAAGAAAGGAAAAGGAAGGAAAGAAAGAAGTAAGTAAGGGAGAGTTTTCTCCTCCTGAGGCTACCTAGAGCCAAAGGAAGAAAAAAGACCCCCTGTGTCATCTCACTGTAAAACGTGAGAAAATATATGGTCAAAACTCCAACCAATCGGTTGGACGTCCTATCCCCCGGATACCCACGGATGTCTAAGGGATAAGAGGAGGCACATGTAGTCCGCCCCAAATCAGGGCGCCCTACAACCTGTGGTGATTGTGTGCCTACTGTAACTGTAACCGTCAAGTATACAACAGGTTGTAACATACATAACATATTTAAGGGTTTTCAGAACCCCAAATTTACCCTGACTTGAGGACTCCACCCCCCGCATCCCCATTCACCATGGGACAAGTAGAGGAGGCAGAGCCACAGGGTCACCTATAAAAAATAAAAACAAAAAGGAGGGAAAAATCTCAGTCAACCGGGCGAAAAAATAAGCGACATAAAGAAAAACAAAAATTCAAACTTTTCCCCAAATGGAGGGAGAACACCGTAATAAACTACTCCCAGGGAGTGGGAGGGAGTCAATTTCTGCAATTAGAGAACCAGTCAAAAGCGGAGGCAATTGACTACATGGGACACAGAATTCAGCATAATCTTGCGGTTATGGAGGTCCATTATGGGATGATCTTTTGGACTTGGTCTTGTTCCATAGAGGATTCGGCGAGCTGACTGGAGGAGGGCGTTTGTTGGGCCCAGTCGAGAGGGGGGATGCTTCCATTTCCATCTCCTGCGAGATTATCTTCAGGTTGAGTAGAAGCTTCTCTCCCTTTGCGAAGCTGGAGAAAGAGTGGTTCTGACCCCTGTGGGAGAATTTCACCACAATGGGGAAGGCCCATCTATACTTAATGTCCCTCTGGGTCATGGCAGATAGAAGGGGTTTCAGGGTTATTCTTCGCTGGATGGTGGAGGGGGAGAGATCTGCATAGATTTGCACTGGGTGACCTTGACAGGATACTTGGAGAAGGGCCCGGGCCTTTTTCATGACTGCTTCTTTGACGTCATAATAATGCGGTTTAGCGATGATGTCCCTGGGGTAACCGTCTTTCCTGGGGGGACCCAGGGCCCTATGTACACTATCCAGCTCCAACCGTGATGACGGAATATTCAAGAACAGTGATTTCATTAAGTCCTGCGTGGCTGCTGTGACATCTATAATTGTTTCTGGCAGTCCTCTGATCCGGAAATTAAGCCTCCTAGATCTGTTCTCCAAATCATCAATACGAGAAAACGCTGTGTCCATTTGAGCTTGGAGGGACTGGATCAAGTCAGAGTTCTGGTGAGAGACTGCAGCAGTCTGGTCCAGCTTGCCTTCAATGGCGTCCATCCTGGAGCCAATGTTCTGGAGGTCAGCTTTAATTTCTCCTGTTATTTTAGCTGCTGTGGCCTCTTGACACCTTTCTAGGAGAGTGGAGAACTTAGTAAAGAGGTCTCCCACCAAAAGCTGACTGTTTTGGGTCTACGGGCAGAGAGGGAGAGTCGCAGTATAAATAGATACCGTCGGGCCTGCAGGGGAGTAGGCTCGGTCCCCAAATGTGTGGCCGAGCAGGGACTCCATGGAGGCCAGTGAGGGAGTCTGTGCCTGCATTCCTGTGGTGAGAGACCCAGGGGTGGTGTGCAATAGGGCAGGGGCCAGCACTTGCCTGACTTCTGGGGATCCTTCTGTGAGGGAAGCATGGAGCTGTGAGGCTGCAGCGGCTGCGGCGGCCATCTTGGTACACCCTCGGTGGGTGGAGGCAGCGAATTTCGGGACCAGGTTCCGTCTGGCCCCGGTTTTGAACATATGGGGGTGTTCTCCGGATTGTGGGGGGATTCAATGCCGTAAGGATGGCTCTTGAGCGGGGTCGGAAGGGCATCTTGGGCGATCCTGAAGCGGTGAGGTGCGGAGCTCCTGGCTCAGGCGGCCATCTCGGAGCTCTCGCGCATGCGCACCATCATATTTTTGTTTTGATGCACCTATTTTTCTCATTTTAACTGAAAGTTTAGTAGGGCTTTATCAGTTTAAAGCAGACCACCAGATGGAATTGTTTTATGGGTACAGTATAAAAGCATTATAACTTCTCTCAGGATTTTCTTTCTGTCTATGACCAACTGGGGAGACATGCAGGCAGCAGCCACCTGAACATACCTGATCATAAAGTTAAGGTAAAACGAAAATGTTACCATTGCCTTCTAAACAGGTGTAAAAGGGGAAACTCTCAATTAGAAAACATATTTGATTAACATCTGGGGTGGGATTTCCGATCCCTTTTTGTGAGATATCCTCTAAATCCTGTTGTTTTACCAAACTGGAGATAACAGTAAAAACCTGACAGGGGTACTTACACATCCCTATAATCTATTAAAAACTGAGAAAGTCAATTTTGGATAGAGATTTATTTTAAAATGGAACACCAGCCAAAAACTGAAAAAAAAAATTAGGTCTACTTTAAATTTCTATGATGACAAAGATGACTAATAGCAAGCCTAGATTATTATTTAAAAAGTAGCTTTTGCGCTAACAAAACAAAGCACTAAGACTGATTTATCTGCACTGCATTCTGACTATTATACATCAGCTACCCTCTTAAAACAGCTTAAAAACGTACACACTCTATAAAAACCAATACAAAGCCTTTAATCTGCATTTCTGAATTGAGTCTCATTCATAATTTATTTGCACACTGAGTTTTTTCATATATTACTATACAGACTTCAATGATATCTCAGAATAAAACCCTTACAATTGCTTCTCTGTGATAGCCTAATATTTTATTTCATTCCCTAATGCTCTCATTTTATTCCTTTGTGTTATAGAATCATGTTACTAAGGAAATATGCATGGTGGGAAAAAAGCATAATGTCATTTTTTTTCTTGGTTTAGCATTAAAATGTGCCATTATGAAAACTCAGTTGAATTAAACATCTAGCACAAGAGAGTAATTTGAGAAAATGAGGAAACCCTAAAGTTTACAAAATGCATATAACTTGCTTTAAATATCACTAGGTGAAAGGAATGTGTTTAATTTTTAACTGCTATAGCTTTCCCCTCAAAGTAAATGTATAGCAGATACTGGGGTGATTTCTGTTTTTTAATATAGAATTATGTTGTAATAAAAAAATAATAGCTAGAATTGTATCCTCAGGGTTCTTATAAATGCCAGTTTGCAATAATGCCCAAGCATTTTGACAATGTAATTTTACTAGGTTCCACGTAGCTCTGATTCCAAGTAGAATTTTTTTTACAAAATGATAATTACTAAATAATAATAATAGTAATAATAATAATAATAATAATAATAATATATTATTAAATATTAGTTATTTCATGTACAATGGTTTTTCTACCTTTTTTACATTTCACATGTAAAGTATAGAAATTTAAAATCCCACCCAACATTTTTGAAAATTTTACATTTCACAGACATTGCCTTAAGTGATATCTGAAAAATCAGCGACAATCAATAATAATGGCCACTTTTAAGGCGGTCATATCTCTGGTACTGCAAATGAAGATTAGGGATGAGCCAATGGTTTATTATGAGCCTAGGTTTTGATGAAACTTTGGCTGTTTGGACGTTCGGACAAATGCTCAAACTTTTGCCATTCCCGGAAGGGTTGCCAACCCCCTATGAATTTTTTTTACTGACAAAACAGGGAAAACTAACTGAGGAAACACATTTTTTACTGTCATCCTGAAAAATTACAGAAACTCCTATAAACTAAGACAATTTATAGTTAAACAGTATAAACCAGTGGTGGCCCGTGCATTGTGGGTGCACAGGTGCCGCCCCCCCATCCATGCACCTGGCCCCTTTCAGGATGCTGGACGCATGGATTCCTATGGTGGGGGTGGGGGGGTTGGTATTTAGGGATGGGCCGAACACTCCCCAAGTTCGGTTTGCACCAGAACATACCAAACAGGCAAAAAATTTGGCAGAACACACGAACACCGTTAAAGTCAATGGGACACAAACATGAATAATCAAAAGTGCTCATTTTTAAGGCTTATATGCAAGTTATTGTCATAAAAAGTGTTTGGAGACCTGGGTCCTGCCCCAAGGGACATGTATCAATGCAAAAGAAAGTTTTAAAAACGGCTGTTTTTTCAGGAGCAGTGATTTTAATAATGCTTAAAGTGAAACAATAAAAGTGAAATTTTCCTTTAAATTTCATACCTGGGGGGTGTCTACAGTATGCCTGTAAAGTGGCACATTTTTCCCGTGTTTAGAACAGTCCCTGCACAAAATTACATTTTTAAAGGTAAAAAGTAATTTAAAACTACTTGCGACTATAATGAATTGTCGGTCCCGGCAATACAGATAAAAGTCATTGAAAAAAATGGCATGGGATTACCCCAGTCCATTACCAGGCCCTTTGGGTCTGGTATGAATACTAAGGGAAACCCCCGAACCAAAATTTTAAAGGAAAATTGCGTGGGGGTCCCCCCAAATTCAATACCAGGCCCTTCAGGTCTGGTATGAATATTAAGGGGAACCCCGCACCAAAATAAAAAAAAATGGTGTGGGGGTCCCCCCTCAAAATCCATACCAGACCCTTATCCAAGCACGCAACCTGGCAGGCTGCAGGAAAAGGGGGGGACAAGAGAGCGCCCCCCTTCCTGAACCTTACCAGGCCACATGCCCTCACCATGGGGAGGGTGCTTTGGGGTAGCCCCCCAAAGCACCTTGTTGCCATGTTGATGGGGACAAGCGCCTCATCCCCACAACCCTTGCCCGGTGGTTGTGGGAGTCTGCGGGCGGGGGGGCTTATCGGAATCTGGAAGCCCCCTTTACGTAACCGGGTGGCCCCACCCCCCTCTGATGCCCCGGGAAAGCCATGGGAAAGTCCCCGTGCATTAGAGGGGGTGGGGTCTCCCGAGAATGTCACGGCCTGACATTCGGCCCGAACTTATGCTCGGGCTGAACCGTTCGCCCATCCCTAGTGGTATTTTTTTAAGCACCTGATTAGAGCAAGAGGCTCTAATAGGCTTCAAAATAGGGTGGGCTCGGGGCGCAGAGACTGCACCCGGATCCGACCCAATTGTGTGACGATAGCGAATTCATTTTTGCTATTTTCACACTAACCTTCCTCCCCGCCAATCAGAAGGCAGGGCTTCAGACATGTTCCCTGATTGGCCAAAGTGCCAGGCCACCCTATTGGCACTTAGGAAGAGGAGCAGAGGAGAATTTGATGGGCACAAGTGGCTGCATATGATGGGCACAATAGCTGCATTTGATGGGCACAAGTGGCTGCATATGATGGGCACAATTGGCTTTTATGATGGGCACAAGTGGCTGCTTATGATGGGCACAGTGGCTGCATATGATGGGCACAAGTGGTGGCATATACTGGGCACAAGTGGCTGCATATACTGGGCACAAGTGGTTGCATTTGATGGGCACAAGTGGCTTCATATACTGGGCACAAGTGGCTGCATATACTGGGCCTAAATGGCTGCATATGATGGGCACAAGTGGCTGCATATGATGGGCACAAGTGGTTGCATATGATGGGCACAAGTGGATGAATATGATGGGCACAAGTGACTGCATATGATGGGCACAAGTGGATGCATTTGATGGGCACAAGTGGCTGCATTTGATGGGCACAAGTGGCTGCATATGATGGGCACAAGTGGCTGCATATGATAGGCACAGTGGCTGCATATGATAGGCACAAGTTGGCTGCATATGATGGGCAAAGTGGCTGCATTTGACGGGCACAAGTGGATGCATGACGGGCACAAGTGGCTGCATATGATGGGCACAGGTGGCTGCATATGATGGGCACAGTGGCTGCGTTTGATGGGCACAGTGAGGCTGCAATTGATGGGGGGGTTCAGTATTTTTCAGTTTGTTTGCGCCCCCCAAAAATTTTGAGCACCAGCCACCACTGGTATAAACAATATGCTAACATTAACAATACTCATAACAAGTAATTTGACTGGCTTTATAAATAAAAGCTCAAATCTGAGTCATACAATGTGAGCATGACTATGATTATGAAAGGCCTGGGGCACCCTGAGATAAAACAAAAAATACGTTATTCGGCATGTGTTGCATTCCACAGCAAATATTACAGTGCCTTGAAAAAGTATTCATACCCCTTGAAATTTTCCACATTTTGTCATGTTACAACCAAAAACGTAAATGTATTTTATTGGCATTTTATGTGATAGACCAACACAAAGTGGCCCATAATTGTGAAGTGGAAGGAAAATGATAATTATTTTTTGACATTTTTTACAAATAAATATGTGAAAAGTGTGGCGAGCATTTGTATTAAGCCCCCTGAGTCAATACTTTATAAAACCACCTTTTGCTGCAATTACAGCTGCAAGTCTTTTTGGGTATGTCTCTACCAGCTTTGAATATCTAGAGAGTGAAATTTTTGCCCATTCTTCTTCGCAAAATAGCTCAAGCTCTGTCAGATTGGATGGAGGGCATCTGTGAACAGCAATTTTGAGGTCTGGACTTTGACTGGGCCATGCTAACACATGAATATGCTTTTATCTAAACCATTCCATTGTAGCTCTGGCAGAATGTTTAGGGACGTTGTCCTGCTGGAAGGTGAACCTCTGCCCCAGTCTCAAGTCTTTTGCAGACTCTAACAGGTTTTCTTCTAAGATTGCCCTGTATTTGCTCCATCCATCTTCCCATCAACTCTAACCAGCTTCCCTGTTCCTGCTGAAGAAAAGGTGTGTTCAGGGTGTTGTGCAGTGTTTGTTTTCCACCACACATAGCGTTTTGCTTTAAGGGCAAAAAGTTACATTTTGGTCTCATTTGACCAGAGCACCTTCTTCCACATGTTTGCTGTGTCCCCCATATTGCTTCTCGCAAGCTACAAACAAGAATTCTTATGGCTTTCTTTCAACAATGGCTTTCTTCTTGACACTCTTCCATAAAGGCCAGATTTGTAGAGTGCACGACTAATAGTTGTCCTGTGGACAGATTTTCCCACCTGAGCTGTGAATTTCTGCAACTCCTCCAGAGCCTCCATAGGCTTCTTGGATGTTTCTGTGATTAATGCTTTCCTTGCCTGGCCTGTCAGTTTAGGTGGACAGCCATGTCTTGGTAGGTTTGCAGTTGTGCCATCCTCTTTCCATTTTCGGATGATGGATTGAACAGTGCTCCGTGAGATGTTCAAAGCTTGGGGTTTTTTTATAACCCAATCCTGCTTTAAACTTCTCCTCAACTGAACTGTCTGTCTGTCCCTGACCTGTCTGGTGTGTTCCTTGGCCTTCATGATTCTGTTCATTCACTAAGGTTATCTAACAAGCCTTTGAGGGCTTCACAAAACAGCCGTATTTATACTGAGATTAAATTACACACAGGTGGACTCTATTCACTAATTAGGTGACTTCTGAATTCAATTGGTTCCACTAGATTTTAGTTAGGGGTATCAAAGTAAAGGGGGCTGAAAACAAATGCATACCACACTTTTCAGATATTTATATGTAAACAATTTTGAAAACCTGACATGACAAAATGTGGAAAATTAAGGGGTATAAATACTTTTTCAAGGCACTGTACACAAGACCAGATTTTGCCTAACGGTGGGAGGGGCCTAAAGGGGTTCATTAAACAGAGTCTGTGCCTAGTCACTATATACACTGCAAACATATAACTGTCCTTGTACCCACAAAATATTACTAATTACTGTACCAAATCAGCCACACAGCCACAAAAAAAAACACAGGACAAAGGATCACTTTTTAAAAAATGTCCATTACATATGCTTTTATGCACACAAAAAGGATGTAATTTCATCTGACTGAGCCTACATCAACCACTTCAATGCTGGACACTTTCACCCCCTTCCTGCCCAGGCCAATTTTCAGCTTTCAGTGCTCTCACACTTTGAATGACAATTCCTCATGCAACACTGTACCTGTATGACATTTTTATATATTTTTTTCAAACAAATAGAGCTTGGTATTTAACCACTTGCCACCCGTCATATAGCAGAATGACGGCGGCAAAGTGGTTTTACGTTCAAATAATTTTTATTTTGAAAATGAAAGGTTCATACAAAAGTTAACAACCAGTTCAGAACATTAATCTCATACAGTCTCAGAAGTTACAATCATCAAAGTGACAGTCATTGACTTTCCTTTACCGAGATCATTATAAACCAAAAATAAGATTATAAAGTATAGAGTCTTCGAAAATGAAGAGGCATGGTGGCCTAGGCGTGTATTAAAGAACTTGTTACGGGCTTGAAATGGCTACTGTGCTTTCCAGTGTGGTATAAATAAAAAAAAACACAAAAAAACAGATATGATCACAGGAACGAGAGATTCAAGCTCAGATCCCGGACCTATTGACAGACCACCCCAATGGGAGCCTACTGTGGCCTGCCCGGTAGGCCCGGGTTCCAGTTTCCTGTGTCATTGCCCAAAAACTACAACTGAACCATACTAAGTAATTTGTGCCTTGAGAACTGTTGATGGTTTTTTGCAACATAAGTCTTGACTGATGACCAGCCTCACGGCCCAGTGATTACAGGAAAGACTACTGCATTAACAGTAAAATTATGAAATCAAAACATTAAATAATGAAAAACAACCGCCCGTTCCCGGGCATCTCCTGAGAGAACTTGACCTTTGTTATCCTGTATAGGAGACAAGAGAGTCTTCAGAAAAGAGAGAGGAAGAAGATGTAGAGAGGAGGGGAAGGTAGAGTGGGGGAATACTCTGCAAAAGATTCCATCTCACAATGGAGCTTGTAGTGTGACCGGAAACAGGGGAACTTTACAGTATTTGGCCCATGGATCCCAAATAGTGAAGAATGCTTCGTTTTTGTCATTTATTTTAGCAACGATTTGTTCCTGTGCCATTATCCATAACACCTTCCTTTTAAAATCTTGTAGCAAAATGCTAGGTTTCTTCCAGGACTTTGCTAAAGCAGCCTTAGCTCCTAAGAGGATAAAGAAAATTAGCTTCTGTGAAAATTTAGAAAAAGTCCTGATCTTCCCATTAAGCAAAGCAATGGAAGGATCAGGGGAGACTGTTTGCTGTAAAACAGTACTGATCGTGCGGAAGACCTTACCCCAGTATGATCTGATTCTGGGTCACGTCCACCATATGTGTATCATAGTCCCTTCCATCTTACAGCCCCTGAAACACAGAGGGGAAGATCCTGGAAAAATAATAGATAAGCGAGAAGGAACATAGTACCATCTTGTTATGACTTTTACACTGGCTTCTATCAATGATATGTTTTGTATACCCTTGAATGATCTTTCAAACCTGATGTACCAGTCCTGTAACATCAAGGAGTTGTCTAAGTCCTCTTCCCAGGCCCGAGGGTATTTCGGTTTCTCTGCTGAGGATTTTAAGGCGGTATAGATTATGGAAATTCCTCCCCTCTGGACTTCTGTGTTGGAGCACCATTGTTCAAATGGGGTCAAAGAGGACCTTTCTTGATTTTGCTTCCAAATGGAGTGAAGGTAGTGGTAGATTTGAGAGAATCTGAAAATCTCAGATTGGGGCATGCCTAACTCATTTCGACAGTGGTTCAGTGAGATCGGTCCTCTGGGGGAGAGGAAATGGCCAATCCTATATAGGCCTTTGTCCGTCCACCATTTGAAGGCCCTGATTACCATCCCTGGCGGAAAAGCTGGATTATGGAATAGGTGAGCTAGCGGTTTGATAGGTGAGATTAGGTTACGATGTGAAAAGAGTTTTGTACACAAGGCCATCGAATGGGAAAGGGTAGGTGATAATATGGCAGGTCTATCAGTAGTGTTACACCAGAGAAGATAGTCGATCATGTTCCGAGGGGTTGCATGTCTTTCCATTGATAGCCAGCTTGGTTTTGGGCCTCTTACAAACACCAACGAAATTTGGGAGAGTTGTGCTGCCTGATAGTAACACCATAAGTTAGGGAGGCCGAGTCCTCCCTGACTTTTAAGATGGGACAGCATACTGGAGGGGCATCTATACCCTCTTCGGCCCCATATAAAGCGAATGATTTCGGATTGAAATTTGAGGAGGGTCGATTTCTTAATAGGAATAGGAAGTGAGCGAAAAAGGTATAAGAGACGGGGAAGGAGGGTCATCTTGACGACGTGAACTCTGCCTAGCCAGGACAGCCCACAACTGGCCCACTTATCTAGGTCCTCCTTACATTTACGGAACATGGGGGGGGGAAATTAGCGCCAAACAGCTTTTGGATGTCTGGGGTTAAGTGGATGCCTAAGTAGGGGATGTCTGTGGTCGCCCATGGGAAATTAAAATTAGAGGAAAGCTGGTTAATTAGATACTGTGGGACTGTAATATTCAGAGCAATGGATTTAGTCATATTGACCTTTAGGCCGGAGACAATGCTGAAATCTTGAAGGATCTTATAGATCATAGGGGTGGATTTGAGAGGGGAAGTGATATAAAGAAGCAGGTCATCCGCATATAGAGCACATTTATGCTCCTGATCGCCGCATTGGACCCCTTTGACATCTGGGTTGGCTCTAAGCGCTATAGCCAGTGACTCAGTTGCTATCGCAAAGAGGAGGGGAGAGAGCGGGCAACCCTGCCTGGTTCCTCTACTAATAGGGAACGAGTCCGAATACCTTCCCAGGAGACGGACCTGAGCAGATGGGGTCGAGTATAGGGATCTAATGTAGTTCAGGAAGAAGGGGCCAGATCCCCAACGCTGTAAAATGTCAGTTAAGTATTCCCAGTCAACAGAGTCAAATGCCTTGTGTAGGTCGATGGAAAGGAGGAAACCCCGCTGCGGTGAGCCCCCGTCCCAACCCGATTTGAGAAGGGATATAATGTCTAACGTCCTACGTATTTGGTCCGGACCCTGTCTACCAGGGATGAAGCCCACCTGATCGTTATGAATATATTTAGCGATGAAGCTTGCCATTCTATTCGCTAAAATTTTTGTCAGGATTTTGATATCGTTATTAATAAGCGATATGGGCCTATAGTTCCCCAACTCACTTGCATCTTTCCCCAGCTTCGGTATCACCGAGATATATGCCGAGTTAAGATCAGGACCCAGAAGGGCTCCATCCCTGAGGGAGTTAAAAAATTTAGTTAGGTGGGGGGCAAGGTTAGGGGCAAATTTTTTGTAATAGCCAGTAGATAGGCTATCTGGACCTGGGGCAGAACCCGTTTTAAGCGAGGCAATCGTATCCAATACTTCCTCTTCTGAGATCTTGTCCTCAAGCAAATCCCTATGTACTTTGGTCAGAGCTGGCAGAGGTAAGTCCCTGAGGAAGCGATCCCTTTGTTGCAGTGACGGAGACTCAGAGGATTTATATAGGTCAGTGTAAAATATGGAAAAAGCTTCCATAATTTTAGTAGGGTTCTGCGTCAGGTCTCCTGATAGCATTTTGATTTTGGGGAGCGCTAAAGTTTGGTGTTTTGGGGTGAGTTTGGCTGCTAGTCTGGAGCCCATCCGATCTGTTTGGTAATAAAACTTGGCTCCTGTCCATCTCAAGTGTTTTTCTGCTGCAGAGGTTAAGGCTAGGTTAAGGGCCATCCTAGTGCAGTCAAGAGTCTCTAAGGAGTCTGATGTAGGTAGTCTCTTATGTGCTTTAGCCGCTGCCCTGTAGTCCGCTGTGAGTTTGAGGATGTCAGCTTTATGGGCTGCTCTGAGATGTGAGGATAAGCTAATTATGTGGCCCCTAATCACCGGCTTATGGGCTGCCCAAACGGTGGAGGGGGAAACCTCCCCCGTTTGGTTAGTTCGGAAGTAATCTTTGATGGCCTCTACTATGCCCTGACAGTTGACAGGATCACTAAGGAGAGATTCTTGTAATCTCCAACATGGCGGGCCCTTAGAGGGTCCTCCCTTCTGAGCTACTACCAAGACCAACGCGTGATCTGACAACGGGGAGTCAATAATCCTACAGTTAAGGACAAGTGGGATTGTGCGCGAGCGTGAAAAGATGTGGTCTATCCTGGTGAGGGAGCTATGCGGGACTGAAAAGTGGGTGTAATCTTTTTTGTGTGGGTTCACTTCCCTCCAAATATCCACCAAACCCTCCTCAAATAGTAGAGCTGCTATTCTAGTACTCTGTTTGGATGGGCGTTTAGGTTTAGAAGTACCATTCGCCAGTCTATCAAGTGCAGAATCGAAGGCGATGTTCGAGTCCCCTCCAATAAATATTGTACCTTTGAGGTGGGGTTGTAATTTTTTAAGTAACAGGTCGAAAAACTTTCTTTGACCTCTATTAGGCGCATAATACGAAACGAATGTATAAAGTGCACCATCAATGAAACCAGATATTAGCAGGAAACGCCCCTGGGGATCGACTATCTTCTCTGGTTGCGAGACATTCAAATGCTTGGCAAAGCAGATGGCCACCCCTTTGGTTTTGTTTTTGGCTGAGGACAAGAAGAATTGTGGGTATTTTTGGTGGAGAAATGAGGGTTTGTAGTTTACTGGGAAGTGTGTTTCCTGTAAAAGCAGGACGTCAATATGCATAGATTGGTAGGACTGAAAGATCTTTCTACGTTTAATCAGGGAATTTAATCCTTGGGTGTTGTGTGATATGATTCTAAGAGGAGGAATCAGATCTTTTAAACTAGCCATGGTCCAGAGGGGAGTAAACTGTCATTGCAAACCGCGGCTTACCGTTTCCCATGGAACGTGAAAGCTGTCTGTAATCTGTCGGGGAAGCATGATGTCTGCTTGGGCCTGAGAAGAGGAGACCAGGACCACCTCTGAGTCCGGTAGGACCTGAAAAGGAGTACAGGAGGGTAAAGGAAGGGGGGGAGGGGAGAGCAGAGGGTAGAGTGAAGAGAAGAACGATTAAATTCGTGCAATAAATAAAAAGCATCAATAAAACATCAAACAAATCTGTTAAATGTACTGAGGAGGTAGGAAAACCAACCTCACCCTTCCCAAAGAGTAGGAAGGACTGTCGTTCCTACCCTTACGACCTCTCGGGCCAGGGCCTCCTGAAAACGGGGAGACCGAAAAAAAAAAAGAAACCCCAGGGGAGCCTAAGGAACACCTGAGGGTAAGTGGAGGTGCACTGGGTCCACCACAGCCCCAGTTCCTCTAAACTATCAAACCAGAGACCACAGTCAGGTCTATTAAATACAAAAGGCAGAGCATACAAAAATAAGAGAAAATATGGGGTGAACATAGAAAAAAAAGGAAAAAAAAACATTTTCAATATAGACCCCTTTTGCCATCTAATCGGTTTAGATATGACTACGTAGAAATCCCTCTTTCTAATTATGAATCCCTTTCTAAGGGGATCAAAAGGCCTAGCCTATCAGTGCCCAGGAGGAGGTGGGGGTCCCAGAGCCAGTATCCACCCTTCCCGGGAGAACTAAGGGACACTAAGTCCTTGCAGGGAAACTTCATGTAGAGTCCCCCTCCCCATGGCCCATCGAGAAAAGCTCCAAAAACTTAGCCTTGCTCTGTGTTCAAACTAATCAAACAACGTCTTACAAAAAATATAAGACATAAACATCAAAAAGAAATAAAGGCCTAAGCCAACAAAAGTAATTCTCGGAGCTAGTGGGCCTGGGGAGAACGGAAACGTTCCACAACAGGGCCTAGGGCAGAAGCCCTGCATCCTTCAAAAAAAAACCTGGAACCATGTGGAAGAGGTAGAAGTTCATGTTGGGAAATTCTCCTTCGATCTCTTGGAACGTTGTTTTAGCCAGGATGGCTGTAGAGGGCTTGCTGGAGGGGGTCTTTTGGTGGAAGATGGAGTACCCCTGCTTGACTGTGATGTCGACGGCTCTTGGGGGATGAGACCCAGCTGAAGAAGAATCCGTTCACCTTCCGCGAAGGTGGAGAAGCTGCAGTTTCTGCTCTTATATGAAAAATTAAGTCTCAGCGGGAACGACCATCTATAGGGGATCTCTTTCTCCTGCAGGAGTAGTAGTAAAGGTTTCAGAGCCCGTCTCTTCTGAACTGTATAGGGGGACATGTCCACAAAGATCTGAATTTTGTGGCCCAGAACAGAAAGGTCATTCAGATTTCTGGCTTTTCTCATGACTTCCTCCTTTACAGCGTCATAATGGGGCTTAACGATAATGTCCCTCAGGAGTCCATCTTTACGGGGGGGTTGTAGAGCTCTGTGGGCCCTGTCAAGCTCCAAGCGGTGCTCCAGGATCTCCGGGATAAGATCCTTAATGAGGGTTTTGATGACAGTGTGAACTTCCTTTTCTGCTTCTGGGACCCCCCTCACTCTGAAGTTATATCGTCTCGATCTGTTCTCCAAATCATCGATTTTAGCAAAAGCTGTTTCAAGTTGATCCTGCATATCTTGCAGTCTAGCTGTATTCTGATTGATCCTAGCCCCTGCTTGATCTGCTTTTTTCTCCATGTTATCCAGCCTGAAACCAAATTGTTGCATGTCAGCGTGTATGGATGCAGTTATTTGGGCTGCGTTTTGTGCCAGGCTTTTAGATAATAGCTGAGCAAAGGCCTCCATCATGGAGGGGAAGTCAGTGGGTATAGGGGAGGCTTCTTGTGCTTCACTAACAGACAGCAGGAGGCCTGTGTGAGGGTCCATCATAGGAGTGGATGGGAGGCCTGCCTGCAGGCTGATCAGGAGGGATTCTGTGGATGCTGGAGAATGGGCCTGAGGTAGAGGGGAGCTTATGGTACCTGGCGACAGCGGCGGGGCACAGTCTTGGTCTGCAATGGAGTCGTCAGCCGTTGCCGCCACGCTGTGTCTCGGAGGAGCGGTGGCCATTTTGGCCTAGCTGAGCGGTCCGGGAGCGGCCGTCATCTGGCTCGTCAAGCTCCTTCTGGCGGTCCCCACCAGCATCAATCGGTTCCCGGGGGTGTCTGGTGCCCGATGGCGTAGTTTAGGGGCTGAAAAAAGCGCTCTGCCTGCGCTATAGGAACGAGCGGGGCCGTGGTGGAGCGGAGCTTCAGTGGCTAGCGGCCATCTTGGAAGCTGCCGTGCATGTGCCTTGCAAAGTGGTTTTAATATCCTCCTGACTGGGCGTCATATGACATCCTCAGGATATTGAGCCGCTGCACGCCCCCAGGGGCGCGCATCGTGGCAATCGTTGTTGCGGGGTGTCAGTTTGATACCCCGCAACATCGATCTAGCCAAAGAGTCTCTGACGGAGATCACAGCTGATCATGATGTAAATAGGAAGAGCCGGTGATCGGCTTTTCCTCACTCGTGTCTGACAGACGCGAGTAGAGGAGAGCCGATAGGCTGCTCTCCTGACAGGGGGGTCTGTGCTGATTGTTTATCAGCACAGCCCCCCCTCGGATACCACCCAAGACCACCACGGAAGCCGCCCAGGACCACCAGGGAAGCCGCCCAGGACCACCAGGATGGCCATCCACACTGGACCACCAGGTATGCCACCTAGACCCCCAGAGAAATACTAATCTGTGCTCAGGCAGCTGCCAATCAATGCCCAGGCAGCTGCAAATCAGTGCCCACCCACAATGCCTACCACTGCCAGTGCCATCAGGGATGCCTATCAGTGCCTCATATCAGTGCCGCGTATCTGTGCCCATCAGTGCCATGTATTAGTGCCCATTAGTGCCCAGTAGTGCTGCCTATCAGTGCCCATCAGTGCCCATCAGTGCCGCCTATCAGTGCCAATTAGTGCCACCCATAAGAACATACCTTTGCAGCCTTTCAGTGCCCATCAGTGTCGCCTATCAGTGCCCATCAGTGCCCACCAGTGTACCCAGTGCCACTCATAAGTGCCCATCAGTTCCACCTATCAATGCCCATCAGTGCTGCATATCAGTGCCACCCATCAGTGCTGCCTATCAGTACCCATCGTCAGTGCCCGTCAGTGCCTGCTCATTGGTGCCACCTCATCGGTGCCGCCTTATCAGTGCCTGTCAGTGCCGCCTTATCAGTGCCCATCAGTGAAAGAGAAAACTTACTTATTTTTACAAAATGTATTAACAGAAACAAAAGCAAAACTTTTATTTTTTTCAAAGTTTTTGGTCTTTTTATTATTTGTTTAGCAAAAAATAAAAACTGCAGAGGTGATCAAATACCACCAAAAGAAAGCTCTATTTGTGGGAACAAAATTATAAAAATTTAGTTTGGGCACAGTGTTGTATGACCGCGCAATTGTCATTCAAACTGCGACAGCACTGAAAGCTGAAAATTGGTCTGGGCAGGAAGGTGTATAAGTGCCCTGTATTGAAGTGGTTAGTCATCGCTGTTTTTTTTTTTTTTTTGTGCTATAAATGAAAAAAGACAGTACATTTTGAAAGAAACACATTTTGCTTAGTTTCTCTTATTTTGCAAATTTTTCTTCATAAATTTTGACCAGAATTTATACTGCTACGTTTCTTTGGGAAAACAAAACTCATCAGTGTATATTATTTGGTCTGTGTGAAAGTTATAGAGTCTACAAGCTATGGTACCAATCACTGAAAATTGATCACAGCTGATGTACTGACAGCCTTTCATTTCGTGAGGCTGTAACATGCCAGGACAGTACAAATACCACCAAACGACCACTTTTTGGAAAGTAGACATTCCAAGGTATTTAGTACGAGGCATAGTGAGTTTTTTGAAGTTGTAATTTTTTCCCACAATTATTTGGAAAATGAAAAAAAATTATATCATTTTTTCCACACAAAATGTCATATTAGTTATGTATAAGTTATTTCTCACGCACAGCATAGGCATACTTGCAACTACACCCTAAAATACATTCTGCTACTCCTCCTGAGTATGGTGATACTACATGTGTGGGATTTTTTCACAACCTAGCCCCATAGAGAGGCCCAACATCCAAGGACCATATTCAGGCATTATCCACTTTAATGCCCCGTACACACGGTCGGATTTTCCGATGGAAAATGTCCGATCGGAGCGTGTTGTCGGAAATTCCGACCGTGTGTGGGCTCAATCGGACATTTTCCCTTGGATTTTCCGACACACAAAGTTGGAGAGCAGGAGATAAAATTTTCCGACAACAAAATCCGATCACGTCAATTCCGACCGTGTGTGGCCTGTTCCGACGCACAAAGTGCCACGCATGCTCAGAAGAAATTCCGGCACGGAACAGCTCGTTCTGGTAAACTTAGCGTTCGCAATGGATACTGCACTTTCGTCACGCTGCAATGTTAAAAATGGTTTAATACAGCGCACTCTCTTCTTCTTTATAATGTGACAAGAATATAGTAGTTTTGCTGCTCATATTCACACACACTTCTAACAAACTTATTTTGTTACTATTTATCTGGATTACAAGCAAACTATTTAATCCACAATGCCACTGCTAGCCCAATACTCCCCTAGAGGCACATGGAATAAATATGGGGCGCTTCAAATAATATTACCAAAAAAACTGTGTATAGCACAATAATGGTGAAACCCTTCTACTGGGTTTTGTGCTGCACGTGACAAATGAATAGTGCTATTAATCTACCAATAACACACATTAAATAAATGATTGTGACATTCACGTGAAACACTCTGTGAAATCACTGCATTCCATGCTGTGACATCTCAAAACATCAAATGACAGTCCATATGTATCAGATCCATCCAAGAGGAACTGCTTGTGATCACATCTAGTGTAAATCAGCTGCATACATTTAAGTGTCTTCGTGTGTCTTCCACCTCACCCCTGTGCTCAGTGAATCACACCCTCCAGAAATGCACTCACCGAGTTACATTGCCAGCATTTTCATGCAAGGCTAAAAACGCTAGTTTTACCACACTCAGGTGTAAAAAATGGCAAGATACCTGTCCAGGAGGATAGTTGTTATATGGATCCACATGTAAGAAAATAAAGTGCTCCAATAGTGTAAACCAGCAAAAACTATTTATTAAAACCACTGCAATCTTCAACTGATGCACTCACATTGTACAAAAGATAAAACAGCAGAAATCATTTGTGGATCACATCAATCTTCAAGCAATCTTCAAACAGGTGTAATTCAAACAATAAACAACTGGTGGTCACGGCGGACCCGAGGTGTGCTTTCTCTGGGCTGCAGTAACACTGCAATCTCACCCTCCCTTCAGTTCTCCTCCGCTCCTCCGTCCACTAAAACTTCCTGATTCCTGTGTAGTTCAACTGCGCTGTGTATCACGTCTCACAGCCACGCCCCCGTGGCTGTGAGACGTGATACACAGCGCAGTTGAACTACACAGGAATCAGGAAGTTTTAGTGGATGGATGAGCGGAGGAGAGCTGAAGGGAGGGTGAGATTGCAGTGTTACTTCAGCCCAGAGAAAGCACACCTCGGGTCCGCCGTGACCACCAGTTGTTTATTGTTTGAATTACACCTGTTTGAAGATTGCTTGAAGATTGATGTGATCCACAAATGATTTCTGCTGTTTTATCTTTTGTACAATGTGAGTGCATCAGTTGAAGATTGCAGTGGTTTTAATAAATAGTTTTTGCTGGTTTACACTATTGGAGCACTTTATTTTCTTACATGTGGATCCATATAACAACTATCCTCCTGGACAGGTATCTTGCCATTTTTTACACCTGAGTGTGGTAAAACTAGCGTTTTTAGCCTTGCATGAAAATGCTGGCAATGTAACTCGGTGAGTGCATTTCTGGAGGGTGTGATTCACTGAGCACAGGGGTGAGGTGGAAGACACACGAAGACACTTAAATGTATGCAGCTGATTTACACTAGATGTGATCACAAGCAGTTCCTCTTGGATGGATCTGATACATATGGACTGTCATTTGATGTTTTGAGATGTCACAGCATGGAATGCAGTGATTTCACAGAGTGTTTCACGTGAATGTCACAATCATTTATTTAATGTGTGTTATTGGTAGATTAATAGCACTATTCATTTGTCACGTACAGCACAAAACCCAGTAGAAGGGTTTCACCATTATTGTGCTATACACAGTTTTTTTGGTAATATTATTTGAAGCGCCCCATATTTATTCCATGTGCCTCTAGGGGAGTATTGGGCTAGCAGTGGCATTGTGGATTAAATAGTTTGCTTGTATACTTTATAATTTAAAGGGGCAGCTGTTCCTACTTTCGTTTGTTTTTATCAACTTTCACGTTTTCATTATATTTTATACACACCATTTAACACTGGTCAACACTATTTGTGAGATTAAGGAATTGAATTTTTGGGTGTTCATCACTTAATACTGATTTACACCACTATTATAGTTGATTTAGAGGCATTGGCGCCGTGGGGGTGTCTGTTTGTTGGAAGGGCGCTCTAGTGAGGATACCCAGTTTTTATTATTTCTGTTTGTTTACCACCCGCAGCCATGGATGCATTCAACTTTTTAAAGAATAGACAACTTAACCCCGAATCAGTTTTCTCAAATGATCAACCAATGATTGAGAATGAGGAAGATTTTTCAGCATTACTTAAAACTCTTGATGGGTTGTTGGAAAAACAAATAAAAACATGGTGGGATGTGTTCACATTTGAACACTATCGTAGAGAGAACCTCATTTTTAGAAGTTTAAGATGGGAGGTACCTCCCCAAGATGGTTTTAATGATCAGTCATTCATGAACGAATGGCTTGAATTTTTTAATAAAGCAGGTAGGGAACTACAGGGACTTGTCCTAAAAAGGAAACAGATTAAATTGAGTATGTTAAATGAAAAAATCAGAGACTTGCAAGAGAAACTGGAACCCATTAAAGATACTAATCAAATGAATGAGTTTAATAATAATATAAAGAAGAAGTTAGAGAAAATTGATCGAGAAACACAAAAAAAGAAAGTTAAGAAATTCAACCGGGACCTAAATGATTTTAAAACCAATAAAATCTATGCATGGCAAGCTTCCTTGATTTCTAACACTGAAAACCCAGCTGCCAACATCAGTGCGGCAGGGGGTACGAGTAATCCACCAAAAGGTGATAATAAGAAAAAGGCAGGGAATAAAAGCAAAGTAAGTCATGCTGGGATGAACCCCAGATCCAGCGAGAGGGGGCGCAGTGTGGAGGTCGGCCAGTATGGAAGAGATTACTACCGCTCCCCAAGACCCTCTTCACGAGGGAGGGGAGGAGTGAGATATCACCAATCCCCTAGACCACTCTCAAGAGGAAGAGGAGGATATCCACGGGGACAGTATAATGAATACTCTTCCCCTAGAGGATATAGAGGGAATACCCCACAGGGATATGGTGAATGGCAACGTTACCCCCCACCACAACATTATCAGGAGGGGTACAATAATGTCCCTCTGTATAATAGATTCTCCCCACTGGAAAGGGAAGATCGTTTAGATTATAGTCCTTTTTTAGGACAACGAGGGAGGGGAGGGGGAACACCGAAGAGAAATCCCAGAGGCCCTCACCAGAGAGGGGGAGGGAGACAAGTTCCCCCCCACGATTACCACATGCCCCCCAGAGGAGAAGAAGGGGATGTAGGGCGGGAAGATCCAGGAAATCCAAGGAAAAGACCAAGGGATGTAGAGACATAGGGATATATAACCTCAGCAGTGTTGAGCTCAACCATAAAGAGCTCAACATTTTGAACTTAGGATTAAAATGTGCCCCAAAAAAGGGAATGAATAAGTTCGATGTCTTCATAGACACGCACAAATTCATTAGAACCATGAATATTAAAAAACATTTCCTAAGTCATCCGGTGGAGGCCTCAGTTAGAGCCAAGGTACCACTGAATAGGATAGATTCAGGTTTAAAAAACAAATCTATCTTCAATCCACAGAACCCAGGGAATCACTTCATAGAAGTGTTCAAAAGTCTAGTACTGAATGATATTGATAAACTTCCTTTACGGAAGAGTGTCAACCCCCATTACATCAGAGAAGGAATCAGCTCGCTTGAAAAAAAGAAAGATCTTATAGTACGACCTGCTGATAAGGGGGGGGGTGTGCTACTGGATAAAAAGTTTTATTTGGATCAGTTGTTGCAGCTAGTGGGAGATAGATCAACATATAAGAAATTATCATCTGACCCTACGGAAGCATATAAAGCACAATTGGAAGCCCTAGTGGATTGGGGATATAGATTGGATGCAATAAATTCTAGAGAGAAAAGATATCTCATCCCCAGTGCCTGTAGAATCCCGGTGATCTACACCTTACCGAAGGTACACAAGAATATCCAATGCCCACCCCCCAGGCCGATTGTGAATGGGATAGGCTCTGTGACAGCCAGGTTGGGGGAATTTCTAGATAAGTTTCTCCAACCTAGTGTCAAGGCCACTAGGGCATATTTGAAGGATACAGGGGATCTACTGACTCTATTAAATGATGTTAAATTAGATACTTCATCATCGGTGTATATGGTAACGGCTAATGTAGCCTCCCTATACACCATCATTCAACACGAAGATGCAGCGCTAGCCCTTAATTGGGCATTAAGCAAAAGAGAAGACATTCCGTCTGTGCAGAAGAGATTTTTGGGGCATGTATTAGATTTTTGCATGTCCCATAATTATTTTTGGTGTGATGGTGATTTCTACTCCCAACAGGTTGGCGTGGCTATGGGAGCTAAATTTGCTCCCAGCCTCGCCAACCTGTTTATGGCTGAGTGGGAAGACAGGAAGGTATTCAACCAGAGAAGGCCTCAGTTGTTATTTTACCGAATATTTATTGATGACCTCCTATTTATTTGGGAGGGTACAGAGGAGTCAGCGATGGAATTTATACAGGAGCTTAATAATAATTCCAATAACATTAAATTGGAACATCAAATTAGTAGTACCTCGGTAAATTTTCTGGATGTGATGATTATCAGGGAGGGAGATGCACTAATAACAAAAGTATTTTTTAAGCCAACTGATCGTAACAGTTTTTTATCTATAAGAAGTGGCCACCATCCGGCTTGGATAAAAAACATCCCCAAAGGACAGTTGCTACGTGTTCGACGTAATTGCACTAAATTAGATGACTATTATGAGCAGGCTGAAGTCCTTAATAATAAATTTTTACAAAAAGGGTATAGAGTGGAAACACTGAGCAGGATCACTGAAGAGGTGGCCTCAACCTCCAGGGAGCTGTGTCTAAATAAGCCCTCAATGGTGTCAGAGGATACTCGACACCAATATGGATTCATTTCAGGGTTTCACTGCCAATATAAAGAGGTCGAGAATATTTTTAAAAAACACTGGCACATCCTATGTAAGGATAGGCACTTGGGTGGGGTACTTCCGAACCAACCGAGATTCATATATAGGAGGGCTCCTAACTTCGGGGACCACGTGGTGAGGAAGATATTGGACCCACCAAGACGGAATGTGTTTGGTTTTGACTTCAAGGGCTTCTATTGCTGTAGGAGGTGTATTTGCTGCCGAACAACAAGAGTGAACCACAGAGGGGTTACCAGCATAACCAATAGGGAAGGAGAATCCTTTGATATTAGAGATTTCAGTACATGTAACTCTACGCATGTGGTCTATTTAATGTGGTGCCCGTGTGGCTTATTATATGTAGGGAGAACCAAGAGACTCTTGAGGATTAGGATCTCAGAGCATATGGCCAACATAAAAAATGGATATAGTCCATAGTGTCTCCCTACATTTTAAAGAAAAACACCAAAGGGACCCCACACTTTTGCAGTTCTGTGGGATAGATGTGGTCCATCCCTCTTGGAGAGGGTCCAACAGAGTTAGGGACCTATCCCGTAGGGAAACCAGATGGATATATCTTTTGAAGAGTCTGGCCCCGAAAGGATTGAACATAGAACTGGATCTTAACTGCTTTATTAATGATTTTTAATGTAAAGTTATCGTAGTTTTGAAGGGTGCCTATTCTTTGTAGTCTCTTTTAGTCCCACCTTTTTTAGGAATTTTTAGAAATTTTTAGCAGTTTTTATCAATAATGTTTTTAGGGATCCTTTAGGGTTTGATTACAGGAGACATCATTGTCATGATAAAATCTCGATGTGATGCCCCTATGTGGGTATGAGTGAGGGGGAGGTGATGAAGTTATATCATCATCAGCCCCCGTTCCTGTTCACTCGACCTACATAAAAATATAATAATAGATCTAATAGAGATATATAATATGGCTCTTGTTATATCCCTTGACTTGACATATTTTTGACTTTATCATATAATATGCAGGGGTAGACAGGTATAGAGACAGTTTAGCTTGTTTAGTCTACTTATTTTTAATATATCGTTATGAGGGTTTATTTCATTTTAGACCCATTCCTGAAAGGGTTGATATATAGGAATAAGATAATCTCTGAGCATGAACACTCAGAGTTTACATTTAATAGTTTTATAATATAGAGTCCATGTGATTTTTATTTTTAAAAATAGATCCGTATAGATAGATACATTTGATTGAGAGAGGTTCCCACCATGAATACTTTCACGCATGCTGAAAAGTCTGCAATATGGACACTGGACACTAGGGGGCCGTTTGCCTTTTGATCACCATCCAGCATTTGATAAGGTTGGATGGGATAGGGCGTGCAATTACCACTCTTGTCCAGTGGGGGAGCCCGTATGGGATCCCTCTATCCAACTCACCATAATTGATCTAAGGCTTGAAACAACCATTGGGAATGATATGCATATTTATCAAATAAGTGTGATTTATGTGTAATGTCTATAAGGTTGAATGATTTCGGTTTATGAGTGTTTTAATGAGATATCCTATGCACAATCAGCGGAACGGGGATGCGAGGTGTGCGCATGCGCAATGCGCGGCCGAATGGGCGTCAATTAGAAGCAAATATAAGGGGTGAATGATAGCCTGCACAGCCAATCCCATGATTAAGTCTACCTATGACGAAAAATGTAAAAAAGGGGGCGTGGCTGTGAGACGTGATACACAGCGCAGTTGAACTACACAGGAATCAGGAAGTTTTAGTGGACGGAGGAGCGGAGGAGAGCTGAAGGGAGGGTGAGATTGCAGTGTTACTGCAGCCCAGAGAAAGCACACCTCGGGTCCGCCGTGACCACCAGTTGTTTATTGTTTGAAATACACCTGTTTGAAGATTGCTTGAAGATTGATGTGATCCACAAATGATTTCTGCTGTTTTATCTTTTGTACAATGTGAGTGCATCAGTTGAAGATTGCAGTGGTTTTAATAAATAGTTTTTGCTGGTTTACACTATTGGAGCACTTTATTTTCTTACATGTGGATCCATATAACAACTATCCTCCTGGACAGGTATCTTGCCATTTTTTACACCTGAGTGTGGTAAAACTAGCGTTTTTAGCCTTGCATGAAAATGCTGGCAATGTAACTCGGTGAGTGCATTTCTGGAGGGTGTGATTCACTGAGCACAGGGGTGAGGTGGAAGACACACGAAGACACTTAAATGTATGCAGCTGATTTACACTAGATGTGATCACAAGCAGTTCCTCTTGGATGGATCTGATACATATGGACTGTCATTTGATGTTTTGAGATGTCACAGCATGGAATGCAGTGTTTTAACAGAGTGTTTCACGTGAATGTCACAATCATTTATTTAATGTGTGTTATTGGTAGATTAATAGCACTATTCATTTGTCACGTGCAGCACAAAACCCAGTAGAAGGGTTTCACCATTATTGTGCTATACACAGTTTTTTTGGTAATATTATTTGAAGCGCCCCATATTTATTCCATGTGCCTCTAGGGGAGTATTGGGCTAGCAGTGGCATTGTGGATTAAATAGGTTGCTTGTATACTTTATAATTTAAAGGGGCAGCTGTTCCTACTTTCGTTTGTTTTTATCAACTTTCACGTTTTCATTATATTTTATACACACCATTTAACACTGGTCAACACTATTTGTGAGATTAAGGAATTGAATTTTTGGGTGTTCATCACTTAATACTGATTTACACCACTATTATAGTTGATTTAGAGGCATTGGCGCGGTGGGGGTGTCTGTTTGTTGGAAGGGCGCTCTAGTGAGGATACCCAGTTTTTATTATTTATCTGGATTCCCTCAATATATTTTGATTTCTCACATCTGACATATTTTTTTTTTTTTTTTTTTTGGCTTTAATGTAGATTATTTTTTTGTGTTTGTATTTTTTGGAAGGTATTTTTTTGGGGGATTTTGATTTGTACTCCCAAAAATGTTTGTCTGTGTTTTTTGTGACAAGTTCACACAACACCATTGATATGTTGTTCTATTTAATCTATAGGAGATTGTTTGGTGTTGTTGTCTCTTGTTAATTTCACATTTTATGTTAGAAATGTACCTGAATCGTCACCAACAAACTGTCCTTTTTGGATGAAAACACACAGGAGAGTCTAATTTCCCAAAAAAATTTTTATTAAGGGGCCACAACTAAACAAAGAGGGAGGCAACGCTGGAGAAACTGCAGAAGTGGGTGAAGCCTTGGACCCCCAGGGCACACATCAACTATTTTTAAGCAAAATTGGTGGCCTGAGGAGTCCTTATCTAAGAGAGTGCAGTCTGGTCCAGAAGTCCCAGAGATCCGGAAAGCAGCAGATGGCATCTGTGTCCCCAGGCTGTGGTCATATGAGAGACTGCATCTTCTGTCAGACCAGACTGAACCCAGGGTCATCACTCTCAGGTCTTCTTTCCACGCTTCCTTCCATGCGGTGGCTGTGGTGGTGGAGTTGTGGCAGCAGGAGGAGGAGGAGGAGGAGCATGGTCCAACTCAACCACGTCGGTCTTGGGTGTTAGTTCCCCACTCACCCCCTTAGTTAGGACTTTATAAAGCAGGTCCTCACAGAGCCTGCATTGACCCTCCTGCATGCCCTGCAGTTTGGTGGCAGCCATGCAGGCAAAGGCCTCTTCAGGAGTGGGTAAGGCTCGTAGGGACGCTGAAGCCTCCTGGATCAGCCTGAATGCTGAATCCTGCACGGGACTCGGAGTCGTCTTCCTGGCTCTTTTATATGGAAGGCGGAGGGGAGGAACCTGAGACTCAGTCAGGCTGCGACTGGTCCCTGGCTTCTCCTGGCTGACACTTAGCCCCGCCTGCTCCTGGCTGCCACTAATCCCCGCCTCCTCCTGACTGCCACATTCCACAACCTCCTCCTGGCTGAGGTCTTCCTGTGTATGAAAAAGGGACATAGTTTTACTATTTTTTTCATCAATCACACACAATTTTCACCTCCTGACTGCTGCAAATTGAATGTTAACAAATATAACAGACTATCCTTCTGAGCCCAGCAGTTTTCATTCTTGTCCCAATTTTGGGTGCCCACTACTGTCTATTGATATGTAAAACACTTTCAATCAGCAATTAGTGATCAATAATAACATCTAGTAAACATAATTTCTTTATTGACCAGAAATCTGTAGAAGAATGCTATACCTGACTCCAGCTCGGCTCCTCCACTTCTTCCTGGCTGGAAGGCCCAGCTTGGACATCGGAAGCCTCAGCTGGGGTGGAAGGAAGAGTGGAAGGAAGAGTGGAGAGGGATTCCCTGACTTCAGTGTGGTCTGACAGAAATCGCAGTCTCTCATAGTACCACAGCCTGGGGACATAAACGTCATCTGCTGCAGCTCCGGATCTCTGGGAATCTGTGACCTTCTTGCGCTCCCTCAGATAAGTGCTCCTCAGGCCACCAATTTTGGCTTTTAAATAGGGGATGGTTGCTGTGGGGACCACCGGCGTCACCAACTCCAGCAGTTTCTCCAGCGCTGCCTGCCTCTTTTGTTTATGGTTATAGTGGGGGTGTCTGACCTGCCACAGACAGGGCAGCTCCCTGAATTTGTCAATGAACAGGGGGAGGAAATTGTGGTCATTGAAGCCATCCATTTTCTCTGCAAGACACAACACAAGACAAACCCTAATGTCAGGCCAAACTCCCCTAATCTTGTTACAATATAGGCTTCCATTTTGAAGCAGTATAGGCCCAAGTTTAGATCCTACCTTCGTTATCACGATCGGCGCCTCCGATGCTCCTTCCTCCGCTCACAGATCGTACGTAAGACGCACGCGTGTTACGCTTTATATACACTGCGCATGCGTGTAACTCCGCCCGCCCCTGACGTTCTTTCTAGTCTATTCCCCGCCCCCTTTCGTTCGGCGCAGTGGGGGAAGAGCACATGGCGGAGACACAGCAGGATCGTGCTAATTGTAGCAACGAGGAGGAGGAGGAGGAAAGGCCGGATCCGGACACGTCCCGATCCAGAAGGAGATTTAAGGACTCAAATATGTCCTTTGGGGAGATGTTGGAGATGGTCGACATCCTGAAGAAGGCCGACTATGATGGAAAGTATGGGTCTTACCCCAACCCCAATATCAGAAAGGCCAAGATCATGGCGAAAGTGGTCAGGAGTCTCCACCGGAATTTCGGAATACGACGATCGAAAGATCAGCTCAGGAACCGGTGGTCGGACCTCAAATTACGAGAACATGAGCAGTACAGAAAGATCCGGAGAGTGTTGCACAAAAGTAAGTAGTTGTGCTGTGTTCCTATTCTTTATGTTTATTACGTTCGTGCTGCTCCATGTGCTTTTAGGAACTGTTGTACAGCTTAAAATGGCAACTTTCATGTTCATGGGCACACTATTCGTTCGGATCAAACATTTTTCTTTCGGACTATAAAATACCATTGTTTAGGCCATATGCATTTGGCCACCATTTTGACGCCCTATACTTGTCTTAAAAGAATTGTGTTGTGTAGATGGCTTTGTTACTAGAATGAAATGCAAACTAGATTCTGTGTAAGGAGAGGACACTGAGCAGCTGTTTTCACATCTGGACACTGGAGCACTAGTGTGTGACACAAGAACACCATTTTTATTAGGGGGCCACACAGGTGCTCCAGTGTATACTATAGGGGGGGGGCTACATCTGTGAAGCTTGTACCAAACAGGTAAAGTATTGCAGCTTGATAAAGGACACTAAAAAAGCTACATCTTTGAACTCTGCTAAAATTGACAATTGTACCCCACTTCCAAGCAATGTTTCCTATTTCTAGTTCTGCCATCAAATATCTGTGTGCTAATTATACCATTTTTGTTTTACATAGGGGATAAAAGACTCGGAGGACACCCCTCATCCGAGGAGACCAGAGCCCCCCCCCCCTCTGGAAGAAGGGGAAATCCCACCAACACAATCTGAGCAGGAGGAGGAAGACGTGGTGGAACTAGTCACCACAACAGGTGAGTGTCTGCGACCACAGGCTCAGATAAGAGATGGATGGCAGCATTTTTTTTAGACCTAATTTATTTTGGGGTTCCTCTCTTTTTAGGCGATCGTGAGGTTGTGGATCCAGATCCTTTCACATCCGAAAGTGCCCAGATCCTGATTGGGGAGATCATGGGGTGTAATTTACAATTGGAAATCATCAAGAAAAACATCAATGATGTTATTCCAAAAAATAAAAACATCATTGATGTTTTGGGGCGAATTTAAAGCCCCTCCAAATCACTTTCTTCTTTTGTGTGCTACAATGTGCTAAATGTTTTTGTGATTTTTCCCAAAGCCAAATTTGGAGGATGCACACAGTGTGCCAACATGTGCTATCTGCCATCACGGGAGATCAATGGACGCATTTTGGGGGTGCAACCCCTTCCTCAATAATAAAGTAGCGGTGAGGAAGGGCTTGCTCCCCCAAAACATGTCCTTTGATCCCCTGTGATGGCAGGTCGCACATGTTGACATTGTTAAATTGGTGTGCATCTTCCAAATTTGGCTTTTCCTGGGGTGACTTCGCCCCATCTGAACGCAATATCAAACACAGTTCCTAAATACTCATGTCTGATATTGCCTTCAAATTCTACCAAATGTGACGTTTGTAAGTTCAAGATTTGTGTCTTTCTTGTTGGTTTTACACAGGCCTGTTTTATCTAAAATGGACATTTTGAGTTTTGATAATGCTACCCCAAAAATTGTTATACAACAAACATGTTGGTTTGTTTGAAAAACTTTTGGTAAATGCACATGTGATTTTGCAGGTATTAAAAAGATTGTTAATCAAGAATGTGTGGATTATTGTCTCAACGCTACAACACTTTTGTGGTGATGTCATTGCTGTTTTCAGCAAAAATGGGGGTTATTTCCTAAGGGCAAATCCTCTTTGCACTACAAGTGCAGTTTCAGTGCAGTTGCAAGTGCACTTGTAGTGAAATGTGTTTTTGCATTTAGTAAATAACAACATACAGTGCTTTGTATAAGGTTACACAATCACGCCATTTCATGCACTCAAAACATTTCTATCAGGGTCAGCTAAAACAATCCCCCCCTCATGGGCCATTTCTAACATTATAGGGGGGGAACTCTTGGACAGGTAACCCTCTTCACTTCATTGAGAGATGAATGCCTAAATACAGGGTATTACTTGGAACAGACCCTCCTTAGTTACACTACCGGCAGACCACTGGACAGGTAAGAAGTGTCATAATACAAAGATGTAAATACACACTGTACACATTTGAGCACATTTGAACATTCTGCTATTATCTATCAAGATAATAATAGGATACAAAAACTTTAAACAGTACCATTGGAAAGTATACAGGCAGGCCCTTGCACTACATACTTTGGGGAATTCATCCATAAATCTGACCAGTAAAGAGATGGGTATAGTGTGTATGGGTTTGGCAAAGTCAGCAGATAGATGATTGAAGATAGAGAATTGGGATCAGCTGGCTTAGCAGTTGGGGGAGGGAGGGTTACAAAAAATTTGGGGACACCACAAAAAAAACCCTCTGGCACTCTGCCTGAATTTAAATAAAAAATAACATTTCAAAACATTTTAGGGGGTGTTTGGGGTAAAGCACTACTATAGAGCTGATAAAATACATTGTTAAGTGACTACATGAGGTGAATATAGGGCAGGAGACACCATGCTGGAGAGGTTATTGAAGGGCAAATATGTATGAAGGACCTGAAATAATAATTACATAACAATCCAGCATGCATGAGGACAAAGGGGACATTCACAGCCTATTACAATCATGGTAATTAGGGAATGAGGAAAGAAATACAATATATTATCAAACATTAAATACAATAAAATGTGAGATAAAAGGATAAAAATCTTACCTTCATATACTCCTTCTGCAGGACCTGGATGATGGCAGAACAGGTCTCTGGGATAATGATCCCCAGAGCCTGGGGGGAGATGCCTGTCGAGAACTTGAGGTCCTGCAGGCTTCTCTCTGTGGCCAAATACCGCAAGGTAGCGACCAACCTCTGCTCCGCAGTGATGGCTTGCCTCATGCAGGTATCCTGCCTGCTGATATAGGGGGTCAGCGAAGCCAACAGACGGTGAAACACGGGGTCCGTCATCCTGAGAAAGTTCCTGAAATCATCAGGATTATTCTCACGGATCTCACGGAGCAAAGGCATATGACAGAACTGGTCACGCTGAAGCAACCAATTCTTGGTCCATGAACTCCTCCCCATCCTGTTCATGGACTGGACTTGTGTCAAGGTCAGGACCCCAACACCAAGCCCCCACACAGCACGAAATCTACGAGGAGTACGCATACGAAACATGGCTAGAAAACGGTCGGCTGCTCAGAACGAAGTAACAGAACGCACTGAAGAACAGCAAGGCCTGTGAAGAGCGACCTGAAAAACAGTAACGAACGAACACGAATACAATGACTAAAGTCATGCGGAACTTGCTTGCACGCACTGAAGAGCAGATACAAACCCACAAGCACAAACTGAACGGCAGAAAACTATCTGATAACCACGAGTCTGAAAAAGCGCGAATCGTCTCTCACCAAACTTTTACTAACACGAGATTAGCAAAAGGAGCCCAAAGGGTGCCGCGCTTGGTTCTGAACCAGCCTTTTCTAGTCTCGTCGTACGTGGTGTACGTGACCGCGTGGTTGGCGATTGGAAATTCCGACAACTTTGTGCGACCGTGTGTAGAAAAAACAAGTTTGAGCCAACATCCGTCGGAAAAAATCCTAGGATTTTGTTGTCGGAATGTCCGAACAAAGTCCGACCGTGTGTACGCCCTATAAGACATAAAAGGGGGGAAAGGGTTAAAAGGTAACCCTAAAAAACAATCAAGGGATATCAGCCATGGTATATGAATTAATTAATAGAAGCTTTATTGGTGAAGTACAAAATTGTTGACAGTGTTCCAATCCAGGCGGAACAACCCTACCCTGGTTGGATAATGTTCATGTAATTTGCAAAAAATTCATGAATAAGACAATATTGTCACAATTTAAAAAGCGCTAATACATGAACCCTACTATATCAAGACTAATACCAAAGACTAGGAGGAAAAATGGACTTGAAAAGAAAATGAGTTTCCCAAGGGTGACACCAAAGGTAATTGTAGTAAAGGTGTCTCTAGCTTTCAATTAACTGCAGAGATCTGCTGTTTTCTGTGATTGACTGGTATATGTCAATAAATATGCATTAGTTAAAGATGAATAACATCCTATTGGCTGATTCAGTCAAGTTTGAAGCTGGATCAAGGGAAACAATGTAAACACCTAAAGGTAAAAATTTCAAAATGGTCAAAATGTATACGGTCTCATGTAGATGACAATTAGACTGATATCACTACAGCGGAGGAATCATCAATAGCAGAATATGTAGCACTTGGCTCATCTGTTGGCTCCAAAGTATGAATCGTATCCACCGATAAACAGTCTTAAACCTGCTGCATACATCAAAACAGGAATGGAATTGAACAATATTGGCCCGTGTATGGGCGTCTTACCCCGATTGTATTGCAGTTACAGGTCTCTGTATGTCCAGGATGGATTAAGGATGAGCTGAACACCCCCCTGCTTGGTTCGCACCAGAACTTGCGAACAGGCAAAAAATTAGTTCGAACACGCGAACACTGTTAAAGTCTATGAGATACGAACATGAATAATCAAAAGTGCTAATTTTAAAGGCTTATATGCAAGTTATTGTCATAAAAAGTGTTTGAGGACCTGGGTCCTGCCCCAGGGGACATGGATCAATGCAAAAAAAAGTTTTAAAAACGGCTGTTTTTTCGGGAGCAGTGATTTTAATAATCCCCGTTTGTAACCCCACCCCCTTCTGACATCACGGGAATGCCACAAGGAAGTCCCCGTCAAGTCCCTGTGCGTCAGAGGGGGCGGAGTCAATGGGTGGCTCCATCCCCCCCGTTATTTAAGAACTGTCAGAAGAGGAGAAGCGTCACACAGCGGGAGCCTCCCTCCATGCCATCATGGATGCGGAGCGGCCCGAGGAGAAGAAGGGAAGAAGACGCCGCGGAGGAAGATGCCGGAGGAGAACACCGGAGGAAGAACCAGAAGAACCAGAAGAAGAAGAAGATGGAGGAAGAAACCGAAGGAAGATAGAAGATTGAAGAAAGACGAAAGAAGAAAGAAGAAGCATTTAAATAAAGGAATTGTCAAAAACTGTCTCTTGTCATTTTTAACATTTTTGACACTTTTTTAGTGAAATGGTAGGGGTACTTTTGTACAGTACAGTGGAGATGAGGCCCTTGTCCTCATCAACATGGGGACAAGGTGTTTTGGGGGGCTACTCCAAAGCACCCTCCCAATGTTGAGGGCATGTGGCCTGGTACGGTTCAGGAGGGGGGGCGCTCTCTCATCCCCCCTCTTTTCATGCGGCCTGCCAGGTTGCGTGCTCAGATAAGGGTTTTTTTTCTAATTTTGGTGCAGGGTTCCCCTTAAAATCCATACCAGACCTGAAGGGTCTGGTATAGATTTTGAGGGGGACCCCATGTCATTTTTTTTTTAAATTTTGGTTCGGGGTTCCCCTGTGGGGAATTCCCGTGCCGTTTTTTATCAATGAACTTTTATGTGTATTGTCGGACCGGCAATTCATTAATAGCCGCGAGTAGTTTAAATGACTTTTTTTCCTTTGAAATGTCATTTTGCTGTCAGACTGTTCTAAACACGGGAAACATGTGCCCCTTTACAGGCATACTATAGACACCCCCCAGGTATGAAATTTAAAGGGATATTACACTTTTATTGTTTCACTTTAAGCATTATTAAAATCACTGCTCCCGAAAAAACTGACGTTTTTAAAACTTTTTTTTTGCATTGATCCATGTCTCCTGGGGCAGGACCCAGGTCCCCAAACACTTTTTATGACAATACCATGAATATAAGCCTTTAAAATTAGCACTTTTGATTTCTCCCATAGACTTTTAAAGGGTGTTCCGCAGCATTCGAATTTGCCGCGAACAGCCCAAATTGTTTGCTGTTCGGCGAACTGGCAAACAGTCGATGTTCGAGTCGAACATGAGTTCGACTCAAACTCGAAGCTCATCCCTACTGCTGAGATGTCCTTTGGATCAGTTGATGATTTTGGGCTGTAGTTTTTATTTGGTTATTGTCCGCAATTGTAGCCGTTGTATCATAAAAAGATAATGCCTAAAACTGCTGGTTTTCAGCGAGAGGATTCAATCATCCCAGGCATAGTGCAGGACACATGCAGAGATAGTGTCTGTGGAGTTTGGCTTGGATAGTCCAAATAGCCTCCAGGTAGATATCAGGTGGATAGCAAGTTACATAGTTACATAGTAGGTGAGGTTGAAAAAAGACACAAGTCCATCAAGTCCAACCTATGTGTGTGATTATGTGTCAGTATTACATTACATATCCCTGTATATTGCGGTCATTCAGGTGATTATCTAATAGTTTCTTGAAGCTATCAATGCTCCCCGCTGAGACCACCGCCTGTGGAAGGGAATTCCACATTCTTGCCGCTCTTACAGTAAAGAACCCTCTACGTAGTTTAAGGTTAAACCTCTTTTCTTCTAATTGTAATGAGTGGCCACGAGTCTTATTAAACTCTCTTCTGCGAAAAAGTTTTATCCCTATTGTGGGGTCACCAGTACAGTATTTGTAAATTGAAATCATATCCCCTCTCAAGCGTCTCTTCTCCAGAGAGAATAAGTTCAGTGCTCGCAACCTTTCCTCATAACTAAGATCCTCCAGACCCTTTATTAGCTTTGTTGCCCTTCTTTGTACTCGCTCCATTTCCAGTACGTCCCTCCTGAGGACTGGTGCCCAGAACTGGACAGCATACTCCAGGTGCGGGCGGACCAGAGTCTTGTAGAGCGGGAGAATTATCGTTTTATCTCTGCAGTTGATCCCCCTTTTAATGTATGCCAATATTCTGTTTGCTTTATTAGCAGCAGCTTGGCATTGCATGCCATTGCTGAGCCTATCATCCACTAGGACCCCCAAGTCCTTTTCCATCCTAGATTCCCCCAGAGGTTCTCCCCCCAGTGTATAGATTGCCTTCATATTTTTGCCACCCAAATGCATTATTTTACATTTTTCTACATTGAACCTCATTTGCCATGTAGTCGCCCACCCCATTAATTTGTTCAGGTCTTTTTGCAAGATTTCCACATCCTGCGGAGAAGTTATTGCCCTGCTTAGCTTAGTATCGTCTGCAAATACAGAGATTGAACTGTTTATCCCATCCTCCAGGTCGTTTATGAACAAATTAAATAGGATTGGTCCCAGCACAGAACCCTGGGGAACCCCACTACCCACTCCTGACCATTCTGAGTACTCCCCATTTATCACCACCCTCTGAACACGCCCTTGTAGCCAGTTTTCAATCCATGTACTCACCCTATGGTCCATGCCAACGCACCTTATTTTGTACAGTAAACGTTTATGGGGAACTGTGTCAAATGCTTTTGCAAAATCCAGATACACCACGTCTACGGGCCTTCCTTTATCTAGATGGCAACTCACCTCCTCATAGAAGGTTAATAGATTGGTTTGGCAAGAACGATTCTTCATGAATCCATGCTGATTACTGCTAATGATATCATTCTTATTACTAAAATCTTGTATATAGTCCCTTATCATCCCCTCCAAGAGTTTACATACTATTGATGTTAGGCTAACTGGTCTGTAATTCCCAGGGATGTTTTTTGGGCCCTTTTTAAATATTGGTGCTACATTGGCTTTTCTCCAATCAGCTGGTACCATTCCCGTCAATAGACTGTCTGTAAAAATTAGGAACAACGGTCTGGCAATCACCTGACTGAGTTCCCTAAGTACCCTCGGATGCAAGCCATCTGGTCCCGGTGATTTATTAATGTTAAGTTTCTCAAGTCTAATTTTAATTCCGTCCTCTGTTAACCATGTAGGTGCTTCCTGTGTTGTGTCATGAGGATAAACACTGCAGTTTTGGTTACTGAAGCCCCCCGATTCACTCGTGAAGACTGAGGAGAAGAATAAATTCAATACCTTTGCCATCTCCCCATCCTTTGTAACCAGATGTCCTTCCTCATTCTTTATGGGGCCAATATGGTCTGTCCTCCCTTTTTTACTGTTTACATACTTAAAGAATTTCTTGGGATTTTTTTTGCTCTCCTCCGCTATGTGTCTTTCATGTTCTATCTTAGCCATCCTAATTGCACCCTTACATTTCTTATTGCATTCTTTATAAATTCTGAATGCTGTGGATGATCCCTCAACCTTGTATTTTTTGGAGGCCTTCTCCTTTGCTTTTATATACATTTTTACATTGGAGTTAAGCCATCCAGGATGTTTGTTCGCTCTTTTAAATTTATTACCCAATGGGATACATTAGCTAATGCCCTTATTTAATATGCTTTTAAAGCAAACCCATCTCTCCTCCGTATTCTTTGTTCCTAATATTTTATCCCAATTTATGCCTTTTAGCAAGGTTTGTAGTTTAGGGAAGTTGGCTCTTTTGAAATTCAGTGTCTTAGTGTTCCCTTCATGTCTCCTATTTGTGTGATTTATACTGAAACTAATTGACCTGTGATCGCTGTTACCTAAATTGCCCCGTATTTCCACATCTGTTATCAGGTCTGTATTGTTGGTAATCAGTAGATCTAGTAACGTTTTATTTCTAGTTGGTGCGTCTACCATCTGACCCATAAAATTGTCCTGCAAGACACTAAGGAACTGGCGAGCCTTAAATGAATGCGCGGTTCCCTCCGCCCAGTCTATGTCTGGATAATTAAAATCCCCCATTATGATAACACTTCCCATCCTTGCTGCTAATCCAATTTGTGATAGGAGATCCGTCTCCACTTCCTCCCTCAGGTTAGGGGGCCTATAGCATACTCCCAGTATTATTTTCCCCTTAGCTTCATCCCTTTGGAGCTCTACCCATAAAGATTCCACCTCCTCCCTAGCCCCCTCAGTGATGTCATCTCTCACATTCACTTGTACATTATTCTTGATATATAGGCATACCCCTCCCCCTTTTTTACCCTCTCTATCCTTGCGGTATAGGGTTATGAGCCCTGTGTATCAGTATTGTTTTATTGTAAGATGCTGGACTCTTGTTTTTTTTTTTTTACACAGCTCTCAGGGCTCTGAGGCGTAATCTGTTTATAAAAGCTCTCTATTGTTACATGTTGTGTGTGGACCCCTCTGTGCGCTGACCATGATCCCCATGTTAGGGTTTTCAGCACCCATAGTGGTCTTAGCTGACATGTTGATTACAAAGACCTTAAGTTGGCTGTTGAGGCCTTGGTTATTTATCTTTTTTTTTCTTCTTTTTTTTCTCTTCTCTGCTTTTTTTCTTCTATTCTTCTTTCTTACCTTCTATCACCACTGGAGACCGCTCTTACCACTTGTATTATCTAACCACCGCTCTCTTTGTGACAGCAAGCTCCCACCTCATCTCAATTATCCTTATTCCTATGTCATTTTCCAAATGGCTCCACAAATCTCCCTGCAGATTTCCTCTTTAAATTGCAGAGGTTTTATTACCCCTGAGAAAAGGAGGCAAATATTATACCATTTCCATAAACTCTGTACCCGAATCCTCCTCCAAGAAACCCACTTTAGATCTGATGCTGTTCGGCGTCTCCTCCATAAGCACTATCCTACATGGTTTCACAGCACTAACCCCTCTGCAAAATCTAAAGGGGTCTATATTGCATTTCATGCTTCATTCACCCCTGATATCCATGACTCAGTCATTAATCCGCTAGGCAGGTATATCTTTTTGAAACTGTCATATATGCAATCAATTTTTACTATAGTTAACCTATATTCTCCTAACCAGGAACAACTGTAGTTCCTCTCCTCAGTAACATCTCATCTGAAACTGTTTGGGGCCGTCAACGTGATCCTAGGGGGAGACATCAATGCTGCCTTAATACCACTCATCTATGGGTAAGTCCTCTATGCCCCCAGCTTCCCTAGCCCAAATTCGCCTGCTCTTTACTGAGCTGTCGTTGGTAGATATGTGGCGGATGTTAAACTCCTCAAATAGAGATTACACATACTACTCCCCCACACATTCCTCATATAGTCGCATAGACTACATTCTGACTTCACAATCCTTACTGGACTATACCCCGACAGCATCGATAGGCCTGACACGCTGTTCCGACTATGCCCCAATTCACATGAGTCTCGGGTGCATTCCCACGCATAGGAAAGGGTTCTGATGGAGGCTGAATGACAACCTATTGTCTGAATCAGCCAAGATATCACTCAAGCCATAAGAGACTTCATCAGGAATCATGCCCACGACGACACCAACCCCCTAACTAAGTGGGAAGCACTTAAATGGGTACTTAGGGGCAAATTTATCCAACATGGTTCCCGACTCAAATGAGCATGCAAGTCAGACATCTCACGCCTCTTAGCCAAAATAGCATCCCTGGAAAGCTCCCATAAATGCTCTCTAAACCACACGACCCAACTTGACTTATCTAATGCTCGGAGGGACTTACTACGAATCTTGGCAGAACGCTCCCTAGTGGCGAAGGATAAGGGATGCTTTACTCATTATTCTCAAGCCAATAAATGTGGTAGACATCTGGCTCATGCCCTGCACCCCAGACATACACGTAAGTCTATCCCTTTTATCCACTCTCCAACCCATGGTAAACTACATACTAATTCTGCAATAGCCGAAGAATTCCGGCATTACTACTCTACCTTATATAATTTACCTCCCCAGGTTACACCCCCCGATGGATGACACTCCACAAGACTTGTCCCCTTATGTCCAAGAAGCTACCCTTCCCCCCATTCCAAATCAGATTCTGAAGATCTAGAATCTTCCCTATTAGAATCTGACTTCCTACAGGCTATTAAATGCCTCAAAAACAGCAAATGAAAATGGGGGGAGTTTGGGACTTTATATGAAGCACCATAAGTGCCTCCATCCCGCGGGACTTTGTATGAAGCACCCTAAGGTGCCTCCATCCCTGTAATACGTGATAAGAAGGGAAGTTTGGGACTTTATATGAAGCAATTGAGTAGTGGAGGTAGATTACAATATAAACATATTTATTTAGTAGCATGAATTTACATACAAAAAAATAAAAGAATATTTCATATCATATATACACGAGAGACGTGCACAAAGGCTGAGTATGTAAAATGGAAAAATACATGCATAACATCATATGATCGAAACAATGAATACATATATGCATAAGAATAACATGTACATGCCAATAGCAGCAGGCCTACCACCGGCACATGCACCCACATGGTACATCTGTATCCACCAGATGGTATAAAAAACATCATGTATTAAAAATAGATAAATCTCAATCCGTATGGGGTATGTGGCTGCAGCATCATATAAAGCGCTATGCGTTTCGTGGGTATTCCCACTCGTCAGGAGCGGATGCGTCACACATATTCTATGGAATAAAAAGATTTGATTTAAGGAACCGTACTTCTCAAAAAAGTTCAAAAAATGTTGGTATGGGTGGTTAACCACTGACACTCACCAACCCAGGCATAGACCGCAAAGTGGAGTGATCAGAGCAGGGCTGGCCAAGAACAAAAACAGCAAAAGTCCCGGACCCGATGGGTTTTCCTCACATTTTTATAAAATGTTTACCCCATTGTTGACCCCACTATTGGCAAAGGCATTTAATGCCATAGATGAGACTCACCCTCCCTCCTCTGCCCTCCTAAAAGCCCAGATTGTGGTCATTCCCAAACCGGGCAAAGACCACCTCATTGAGCTCTAATTACAGACCCATATCCCTTCTGTACATAGATTTGAAATTATTTGCTAAAATCTTGGCGATTTGCCTCTCCCCTTACTACCAGCACTGATCCACAAAGATAGGTGGGCTTTGTCCCTGGACGAGAAGCCAGGGACAACACCAAGACCCTACACCTCATTGTCTACGCCCAATGCAATTACCTTCTGACTTGCCTTCTCTTCTGTGATGCAGAGAAGGCTTTCGACAGGGTCAGCTGGTCTTTCCTCCAGAACACAGATAGGTCTAGGCCAAAAAATGCTTCAACATATAATGTCCCTTTACTCCACATCCATGGCCATGGTCTTGGTGAATGGAACTCAATCGGAGGTACTGAATATTACCAATGGCACCAGACAGGGCTGCCCTCTCGAAGGCATGACACTGTTCCCAGTTGATGACTTCTATGGAGAAACGCGTCAGATGGAGCAGCTGATTCTAATGTTATCATGTTTTATCCAGCTATTTGGTTTGATCCTGAGCTGTTGCTTCATTAGTTTTTCAACCGTTCCTGTTTTCATTTTTATGATTATGATTGCTAGCTTGCTGTGAACATTTGCTGTGAAGTTTTACCAAAGTTTTTTAAATTGCTGTGAGCTGCTGTGAAGTTTTTTGGAATAAAAAAACCCTTTTCGAAGTTTATCTGTACTATGGAGCTTTTTTCTTATCTCCCTTGAGTGCTGAGATCATCCATAAGAAGAGATTTGAATCAAGGGTGATTATAACTGTTCCTGTGTGTGGATTCCAAAAGGAGAGAGGAGTTAGCTTCGGTCGTTGAGGGTGATTGTAATCACGATCCCTGGATTGAAAGACAGGTGGAGGATTTTGACGCCGGCAGGCTGATGCAACAGGCTCCCATGATCTCTATAATTTGAGGTCCAACTGATCTGGTAAGCGGCAGTAATATCACACATTTTTGGGCTGCAAGAACATCTCATTCCCATCTCTCCTGATTACTGAGTTTCTCCATACTCACATTGTCATTTTTATGGACTTTGCTTATATATTTTTGATCACTTAGATACACTCACCTTAATGGATTTTGTATATATCAGAGTACTTTTGCTTTAGGTCCTTGTAACAGGTTGTTGGTGCACACCACTGTTCACATGGGCATTTTTTGGTAGCATTTTTTGGTAGCATATTTTTACTTTATTGTATCACTTTTGCACAATACTATATATACCTTTATATGAGTTTGTATGGTTGTGTTTAATCATCTTCACTGATTAATTAATGGTTGCGCGCTTGTTTTTAGGAGATATATGTTTTTGAGCTTTTTTGTATTTAGGCTTACACAAGCAGCTGCACTTTTTTCACTTAGTTAGCACAGACATTTCCTTTATTGCTACATATTTCGTGTATGACCCGGCTAGTTTTAACCCTGCTTGCTTGCTTCTGATTCGGTACCGTTTGGACTCTGATCTACCTGTGTATGACCCAACTTGCCTTGTCTACGCTTTACCTGATTCTACTGTAGTACCTTCATCTGCAGCAGTGAACTACAAGGTCCAGCCACACCTACCTTCATCTGCAGCGGTGAACTACAAGCACCAGCCAACATCTACCTTCATCTGCAGAGGTGGACTACAAGGTCCAGCCAACACCTACCTTTATCTGCAGCGGTGAATTACAAGTCCCAGCTGACCTGCTTATGGTATGTGCTCTTGTTCCTTGAACTCTTTGCATAATCAGCACACCTGAACTGTTACCTGTTATCTGCTCCTAGCCTGACATTATCACAAGCCATACACAAAAAGGGATGACTATCATGGATCCTGAGCAGGCTCAGTTGTTTGCACAGGAACTTTGCCGTTTATTCCATCAAGTCCAGGAAATGGCCACAGAGCTCACCAAGGTGCAATCTCCTTCTACTACCACTGCTACAAAAACTTCATTATCTGAACTGAAAATTCCTTTGCCTGACCGTTTTTCTGGTGACCGTAAAGGGTTTTGCAACTTTAAAAACAGCTGCAAATTATATTTAAAGTTAAAGCCATCCTCGTCTGGCTCTGAAACTCAGAGAGTTCAGATCATTATTTCACTACTACAGGGTGGCCCCCAGGCTTGGGCCTTTAACCTGGAACCTAACTATCCAGACCTGGTAACAGTAGATGCCTTCTTTGAAGCCCTTGGGTTGTTATATGATGATCCAGATCGAGCTGCTACTGCAGAATCAACCCTGCAAAACTTACAGCAAGGCACTACCACTGCTGAAATGTATTGCTCAGAGTTTTGCAGATGAGCCCTGGAATCTGGCTGGAATGATGCAGCTCTCCACAGCCAGTTTAGAATAGGCCTTTCAGATGCAATTAAGGACTCTGGTCAACTTTTCCTACCCAGCCTCACTGGAGGAGGCTATGTGTCTAGCCATTAGAATTGACCGCCGCCAGCGGAAGAGGAGGCGAGAACTCCCTACAGCTGTGGCAAATTATATACCTCCCTTGCCACCTGATTATTTCACTTCCAGTGCGAGATCTGAATAAGAACCAATGCAGTTAGGCTCCACCCATTTACTTGCCCAGGAACACACATGCCTGCGTAACATGGTGACTCTGCTTATATTTTGGCCTCAAGGGTCATATGCTCCGTTCTTGCCCTACACATCCGGCAAACTCCAGGACCTAGGAGATTGTGGGGAGGTCACCTTAGGTCTGCTTTCATCTTCCCAGGAGGACAATCATATACTTTTACCCACTGTTATCCACTTTGGGACAGCGACTCATGAACTGCTGGCCTTTGTAGATTCTGGAGCCGCTGAGAATTTTATTGATAAGACTCTGATTACCTTTTTGACCCTGGAAACTCTAGATGCTCTAGATTGCCCAGTCCACCTGATTTCTGTGGATAATCAGCCTCTCTCACAAAATCTAGTGCTCCAATCCATCGAACCCTTTCCAGTTACAATTGGGGGCCTTGCAGTGGGAAAAGGTTTCATGCCTTGTCATTGACTCTCCATCCACTCCTTTGATCCTAGGCCTTCCTTGGCTTCAGAAGCACAATCCAGTAATTGACTGCCGAACAGGAAATATTCTGGCTTGGTCCAATCAGTGTGTAAAAAACTGCATCCAGCACCCTAATCGATTTGCTGCCTGTCAAGTAGGAATGGAACAGATTCCACTTTGTTATAAGGACTTTCAGAATGTGTTTTCTAAAGGGATTGCTGACACTTTACCTCCTCATCGCAGTTATGATTGTCGCATTGACCTCTTGCCTGACAATACACCTCCTCGATGGAGAGTTTTTCCACTGTCTGAGCCAGAGAATCTTGCTTTGCAAGAGTATATTCAGGAAAATCTAGCTAAGGGTTTCATCCATCCCTCCAATTCTCCCACAGGTGCAGGATGCTTCTTTGTCCCGAAGAAGGATGGGGGACTGAGACTTTGTGTTGACTACAGAGGTCTAATTAAGATAACTGTTTCCAGTCGGTATCCTCTTCCTCTCATCACAGAGTTGTTCTCTCAAATCCAGGGAGCCAAAATCTTCTCCAAACTGGACTTAAGGGGAGCCTATAAACTAGTGGGAATCTATGCAGGAGACGAATGGAAGGCGGCCTTTAACACCAGGGATGGTCATTACGAATGTCTTGTCATGCCTTTCGGTCTCAGGAATGTGCCAGTTGTCTTTCAGAACTCTATGAATGACATTTGACCTGTTGGGTTGCTTCATGCTTGTATACTTTGACAATATTTTGATATATATATTAAATATGGTGCTGTGCTAATCCAAAATTAATAAAAATCGTAATGTGATACTCACAATCACGGTGAGTATAAAGCTACCCTTGTGGGGGTGTGGAGTGCACTAAAAGTGAATTAGCTGATATATAAAGAAGAGCAAAGTGCAGGGTGCAGTGAGGTGTATATACTCTCTATAATAATAAAACAATATCCCTTAATCAGCTAGTGCACCGAAACGTAAAAATTGATATATCCAATATAGTAATTAATACCAATCATACGGTGTGAACCGGTAATCAGCCATGCATTTTTTAACCATGTGAACATCCAAAAATATAAAAAAATAATAATGATACACTCAGTATAACAGTAATAGATATATACAACGTTTAGTGTAAGCCAGTATTGTGCTGTACGTCCGAGCAAATCTCGGGATGTATTAACCAATCTAAAGTGTCTAGTGCAAACAAAGTCCGTCAATCATCAGTCCGTATAGTGCCACTCGGTGAATCAATGCATATAGCAAGATATCTCCATAGACCAATCAATCTGGTAGATGGAAGCTGTGGAATGTGTAAACCAGAAAGGAATAGTGGATCTTCTTCATGCAACAATCCTACACCAGTAAGCAGTGGCCCCTTACCTCATTATACTGAGGTTACAGCAAAAATCAAAAGCCGCTGGTACCGGCTCCTTTAAGAGTGGGTCCTGGATCCTGCACGTGATCTTCATATGCCTTAAAACCCTCAGGAGGCGAGGTGGCCATAAATAAAGAGAACGGGGTGCCACATAGTGCAGTAGTTTGAACGAAAATCAGTTTATTAAAACAAGCGGTACTCACATAGTATAAGACAAAGATCGCAAAACTCCAACGAGCGTTGAGCTCGTACGCATCTGTCAGTGGAAAGTACCTGTCCCGTCCCTATGCGTGGCGTCACCACTGCAGATGAAGGTACTACAGTAGAATCAGGAAAAGTGTAGTCTAGGCAAGCTGGGTCATACACAGGTAGATCAGAGTCCAAACAGTACCGAATCAGAAGTGAGCAAGCAGGGTCAAAACTAGGCGGGTCATACACAAAATATACAGAGCGGATATCAGCTGGATCAAGCAGTAGCACTCAAAGGTAACAACTGTATCACGAGCACTGATTGTGTGCTGATACAGGTGATTTAAAGGTTAGCTGGCCAATCACTCTTGTTTCCCAGGCAAAGGCTGTATCAAGTGAGTTCTGCTGGGTCTTAAAGGGATCCTAGTACCCCCCCTTTTCTTGAGGGGTTGCTCCTGCACCCCCAGGCTTACTTGGAAAACGAAGATGGAACTTCTTCTTAAGTCGGTCAGCATGAAGATCACGAGCTGGAACCCAAGATCGATCCTCTGGGCCAAAACCTTTCCAATGAACGAGATATTGTAAGAAATTGCGCACTCATCCGGAATCAAGAATAAATGCCACTTCATATTCCTGACTGTCCAACATGTCCACAAATTCTGGTTCATTAACATGGAGGCTAGAATGAACAAGTTTCAACCATGAAACATGAAAGACATTTGGAATGCGCATGGGTGGGGGAAGTTTTAATTTACAGGCCACAGGATTTTGGAAATTCGTAAATTTGAAAATTCGGAAATCCGAAAATTCAGATTTCTGAATTTGAATTAGCGAATTTTTAATTTACGAATATTTGAAAATCCTGAATTTTCGAATTTAGAAATTCCGAAACTTCAAATTCCCGCAATGTCAAATTTTCGAAATTTCAAATTTCCAAAATTTCCAAAATGTCAAAACGAGATGTCAAATTTACAAAATTTCAACTTACTGAATTTTTCAATTTCCAAATTTTCAAATTTCTGAATTTTCGAATTTTGAAATTTCCGAATTTTCGAATTTTGAAATTTCCAAATTTCTGAAATTTCGAAAATTCGGAATTTCCGATTTCCCAAATTTTGAAATTTCGGAAATTGGAAAATTCTAAATTTCAAAAATTCAGAAATTAACAAATTTGTCAAAATTTGTTAAAAAACTAATTTGGAACTAAATGAATTGCACATGTCTAATATACTTTTTATCCCAATCTGGATCAGGGTCAAACCATGGGAAAGCTTCCCTGTCTCCCAGGCACAGACCCTTCACCATATTCATAAGAAACTAGTCATTTGCTCCATCTCTGGGAAAGGCGTTTGATCTATGCATTGACTCAGTATACCCTGACAGATTATCTATCCAAGGATTTACATAATAATAATCCCATGGGGACGTCCGTGCAACATACTCTTTGCAGGTTACATTTTCAGGATTTGGTTTTGGAGCTGATTCTGACATTTTATCAGGTTTACGCAATTATTTTCTTTCTCTAAGAACCTTTCTAGAAGGCTTAGGTGGGTCTGGGAGTTTCCCCTTACCTAGGGATTTTACCATCATTTGGATGCAAAAAAGCAGTTATGCAAGTGGTTCCTAATATTGTGATAATTACTCCCTACACTCTGTGTTGGAGTGGCTGTACAACACTCACATAGAACCTCTGACAATTCCTCTCAACAATACAAGAGCTTTATAGCTTGAAGTGAGCAAAAACCGATTTACCCCTAACTTCTCTCTGCCACTTGCATTCACCTTCTCTGGGTTAATGGCATGAGCCTAGCCTGAGGGGTGGTGCAACTTGCAAAGGTTTGGAGTACAAAACTTCTAACATTTCATTCTAACAACAGCACAATAAGCAATCTAACAAAAGCACAATAAGCAGAACATGCATATCACTCTTAACAGGTTGGAGGGAGTATTCCTACCACTATTTAAATTTGCCTAGGCTAATAATCTGTGAGCTACCTCAGCTTAAACAGACCTATCTCCTGTGCTCCTGCAGCACTAGGGTTCTTTGAAATGTGCCCACAATCAGGGTGTCATAAGACAGGAAGTCTGACTTACCTATGATGGCGAGGAGACATCCCACTTCTAGCACCAGTTCTGAAAGGTTCATACCCCTTGGTAGGTACACTCCTGCTGGCCAGGCTCTCTTCAACCTGTAATGAATGTATGAGCGCTCTGAAAAAGACAGACTCATGTGGTCTCTCAGTCTGTATTCAACTGAATTCAGGTCAGGACAGCTTCTATACATTTAAGAAAGGGGATGAGACATGAGTCCCCTAGACCAATTAAAAATATACATGTAATATTCAAGAACAATGGACAATAGACATATACATAATAGGACTTAGAAACAATATACATGTACGTAAAAGGAAACAGATGTATGTATAACAGAAAAACAAACTCAGCAAAGAAAATCTCAGAATAGCAGAGTTGCATGCAAACAATACCATTCTCATAGTTCAGATAACAATGGGAGGAAAGTTACATCCTCATCAGTAAATATGTGTAAGTTGCAAAGAGAGAGATTTTTAGTAGAATTATAAGTTAAAGTATAACTCCACATTCAATTAATCATGACTATAATATTTCAATTAAAGCATAATTCTTACAGGCCCCATCTTTCTGTTCGATGCACATCAAAGGGACACCAGCAGGGTATGTTGAAGAACAGATAAGACTTTTTTTTGGTACTGAGTAAGATAAGATAAGATAAGATAAGACAGATTTTTTGGTACTAAGTTCCTTAAAACTTTCCGTTTTGATTCTGAAAGAGATTAGATATTGCCAAAAGGGATTGGAACCCCTGGCAAAAGTTCTATCAGACAGACAATCATAAGCTTGATGTGGTTGTTACTGGTCTTCATTTTTCGTATTACAAACATTCTGTCTTATGGCAATGTAGTAGGATTATGAACTGATAGCAGTGAATTTCCTAAAATAACACGAAATTTCAGAGAAGATCTATTTTTGATGTCCAGGGTTCAATCCCTGATTTTTGAAAAACCGCCTCATGAGTGATTACACCAGAAGAGAGTGGTGATCCATCAACTGTTAGACATGTGCACACTGAAATATTTTGTTTCGGAATTTCGTTTTCGTCCAAAAAATAAATTTATTTAGTTACTCCCGAAATTTGTTTTTATTTATTTCATTTTTCGTTAAAAATTGCATTAGTCCGAAAATCCAAATTAAGGTAGAATCTGTCATTAAAGGCTTATAGTGTCTGTCGAATGTTCAAAGAAGATTCGACGGAGCAACTAAACTGTACAACGCCGTTTAGTTTACCTGCTCCGTCGAATCTTCTTAGAACTTTCAACAGACACCATAAGCCAAAGTATGTGTGTACTTAGTTCTAGCTATTTTACTGCTCCTCCTCTTTGGTTACAATCAGCCAATAACATTCATCATCATCATTATTTTTATTTATCTTTTCTCCCCTACGTCGAATCTTTTCTCCCCTACATCAAATCTTTCTCCCCACGTCGAATCTTTTCTCTCTACGTCAAATCTTTTCTCTCTATGTAGAATAATCTTGGACTAATAGAGTTAAGGTTAGGCACATTCGCCCACAGGTTTGATGGACACAGATTGTTATTGTCATCATCATGTCGAATCTCCTATCTATATCGAACTGTTGTAGCAACGAAAATGTAAATAAAGCATTTGTTTATGTCGGATCTTATGCCGGGTGATGTCGACCACGCCCCCTAAAACATCACAGTCCCAGCATGCCCAGGGACTGTGATGTCATAAGGGGCGGGGTCTCCGCCTATATAAGTCACAACGGAGCACTCAGAGAGCAGTCCAGCCAGAGAGAGCGCTGTGTCAACATCTGGAGAAGAGAAGAGGGAAGAAGACAAGAAGCCCAGAAGTCTGGACCTCCGCTGGCAAAAGAGCGGCATGAAGACAGCGGAGGAGCCGGCAGAAGAACTGGAACACTGGGAGAAGAGGCCAGTGAGAGCGGAGAAGAACCAACCGGATGCCGGGAGAAGAGGAACCGGAGGGACCCCCGAAGCTGATAGAAGACCCCCAAAGCCGGAGGAAGACCCCCCGGAGCTGTTTAATAAATTATTTTAAAAACCTGTGTAGTGTGTTTTATTATTGACACTTTTTCCCTAGGTGAATGGGTAGGGGTATCATGTACCCCATACTCATTCACATAGGGTGGGGGGCCGGGATTTGGGGGGCCTCTTATTATAGGGGGCTCCCGGATTCCGATAAGCCCCCCGCCCGCAGACCCTGACAACCAACGGCCAGGGTTGTCGGGAAGAGGCCCTTGTCCTCATCAACATGGGGACAAGGTGCTTTGGGGTGAGGGGGCACTGCAGGGTGCCCCCTGCCCCAAAGCACCCACCCCCCATGTTGAGGGCATGCGGCCTGGTACAGTTCAGGAGGGGGGGCGCTCGCTCATCCCCATCCCCTTTCCTGACCGGCCGGGCTGCATGCTCGGATCAGGGTCTGGTATGGATTCTAGGGGGGACCCCACACCGTTTTTTTCGGCGTAGGGTGTTCCCTTTAAAATCCATACCAGACCTAAGGGCCTGGTATGACCCGCGATGGGGCTCACAAGGTGTCAATCTCACCGATAAAAGTGGCAAGATTGACTTCCTTTTCTAGTCCCGTCGTACCTGAGTCACGTTCAAAATGAACAGACTTGTCCGTGTGTGGGAAAGTCCGTTCATTCTGAAAGTCGTAACTCCGGCGAAAGTCCGTCAGAAAGACGGGCAGACTTAGCCCGCTGGAAATCCGGTCGTGTGTGGGCAAGTCCATCCATTTTTAAGTCCGGCGCACCTGGCGGACAAAGTCCGTCGGAAAGTCTGCCGGACCAAGTATGCCAGAAAGTCCGATCGTGTGTACGCGGCATTAGGACTAAAGGCTGTCCCTTTACAGCTACTACCCAGAGACCTTTACCTATTGCTTATGCTAAGAGGTACCACTCAGAGGACATATACTAGTCATTCTCCCAGAGTGCACTCTAGACTAGTTATAGTAATATTATTTAAATTACCTTGGCATAGTAATTATACTGCGTAGAAGACTGTGTCTGAATCTACCTTCTGTGTGTTCATTTATGATTAAACCACTATTTATTCTAACCAATGCATTGGGTTAATTTACCGCTAAACATTCTTGTGTCTATTTCCTGGTGCTAATTAACAGCTGAGGTAAAGGCATCTATACTTGTGTTCTTCAGACATGCAGACACACACACACTCCATTCATCAACTCATACCTCTACATTCATGAAGATTCCCGGACACCTTATGCTTTGAAACTCGGAGGTCGCAAGAAGTAATTCCTCTTTAAGAGTAGCCATATTGAAAGCCACGGCAGCCATTCTAAAAACTCTAGTAACCAGCAATTGAGACCAGTAGCTATTTTGGAATGGGTAATTTTGTTGTGTTGATTTTTACCTTATATTCATTTGTGTTATCTTAAATATTTACTTATTGATTATTATACAGGGGGCTGCACATACAGGGGTTCTTCCAAAGAAGTGGCGTTCTTAAAATAAGTGGCACTTCTGCTCTTGCTCCATCCACCTGAACATTTTCTTCTCTCTTCACAGGTAATCTACATTTATATTCCCATGTCCTGCAAACTGAAAATTGACTGACCGCTTACATACATTTTTGGTAATCTGCGTTTATATTCCCATGTCCTGCAAACTGAAAATTGACTGACCGCTTACATACATTTTTGGTAATCTGTTTGTCACCGCTGTCTCAACTACATCTGTAGCCATGCTCACATTATTTCAATGTTTATTTAGCCATTAAGTCTTACCTAAATTATGGGTTTCCTTATCTTTACAATTTTGGCCTTTTAGTCCCCTTGCAGTTTGATTGTGGTGTGAAAGTTATGCCCTGCTTGCTGTGTTCCTAATATGCCCTCCTAATTGATTAATTGCCAGATTCCATCCACACCCAACACAGTATATAACAAGGCTTTCTTTATGGGGGAGCACATACAGGGGGCTGCACATACAGGGGTTCTTCCAAAGAAGTGGCGTTCTTAAAATAAGTGGCACTTCTGCTCTTGCACTTCAGCGATTTGCACAAAGCAAACCATAGCAGATTGCAGGTGATCTCATTTTCATATTATCTCTCCTTCTCTGAAACATGCACTCTTTACCTCTCCTCCTCTTCACAATTGCAGCCTCTCTCCTCAAGCTCTCTTTTCTACATCCCTCTGCTCCACCACACAATCTGTACATATCACCCACACTTCTCCCCTCCCCCTATTACTGCACTCATCACCTCTTTCTAACTCTAAGCCCACTTGCTAACATACCCCCCAGGATACTGAAGCATGTCCCCTCATACAAATCACATTCTCATATTACCTCCCTCACTTTTCTGCTTCTCCTAATCGCTGGAGATATTTCCCCAAACCCTGGGCCTCCCTTATTTAACTGTACCCAACACACCCATCACCATCACCCTACATCCTCTGGCAGTAGTCGCAATCTACACAATTTGGTCTCCATTCCTCTTCTTCCCAACACCAGCCTCCCTCTCTCCTGTGCCCTCTGGAACGCCCGCTCTGTCTGCAACAAACTCACTGCTGTTCATGACCTCTTTGTCACTAATTCCTTCCATCTACTTGCTCTCACCGAAACCTGGCTCCACGAATATGACACCCCTTCTCTTGCTTCCCTCTACCAGGGTGGCCTTCACTGGACTCACTCCCCTAGGCCTAATGGACGCAAGGGAGGTGGAGTGGGATTCCTCCTATCCCCCCAGAGCACCTTCCAGGTTATTCACCCTCCTCCCTCTTTTTCCCTCTCATCATTCAAAGCCCACTGTATACATCTATTCTCTCCTACTTCCCTAAGAATTGCTGTGATTTACCGGCCCCCTGGACTATTATCAACTTTCCTTGATGAGTTTTCTGCCTGGCTACCCTACTTTCTCTCTTCGGATATTCCAACAATCCTTCTCGGTGATTTCAACATCCCTGCTAATACAAACACTCCTGCTACTTCTAAACTTCTTAGTCTAACCTCTTCATTTGACCTGAAGCAATGGGTACAGGCTTCTACTCACTTTGATGGCAATACCCTTGACCTTGTATTCTCCTACCTATGCACTCCATGCAACTTCTCAAACAATCCTTTTCCTCTCTCCGACCACCATCTTATTAGTTTCTCTCTCCCCCTGTCTTCCACCACCTTTCCCTCCAATTGCCTAACCATCACCCGTAGAAACTTTCGCAACTTCAACTCCTCTCTCCTCTATTCTGCTACTGACCACCTCTATGACAAAATCTCTCCCCTGTCCTGCCCCAAGCAAGCCACATCCATCCTGGACATGCTCGCTCCCCTCACTACACGCAGAATCAGGCCTTGACCCCTACAACCCTGGCAAACAGATGACACCAAAAGTTTTAAAAAACGTAGTCGTGCTCTTGAGCGTCTGTGGGCACAAGACTAAGTCTCTCAAAGACTTCAATCAATACAAATCTGCCCTCCAAAATACTATTCTTTCCTCCACACTGCCAAGCAAACCTATTTTAAAACTCTTATTAACACCTTCTCATCCAATCCCCGTAAACTCTTCTCTACCTTCAACTCTCTACTTTGTCCTCCACCACCTCCACCCACTGACTCACTCACTGCCCAGGAGATTGCTAATCACTTCAAAAACAAGATTGATACAATCCGTGATGAAATCTCCATTCTACAGGTATCTCCCCCAGCTAAGACCCCATGTCAACAGGTACAACTGACACTCCCCCTATTCAAATCTGCTACTACAGATGAAGTTGCTAAACTCCTTTCTATCGCCCACCTACCACCTGTCCCCTGGACCCTATTCCCTCTCAAATGCTACGGTCACCCTCTGACCCCATCCTACACTCTCTAACCCACATCTTCAATCTCTCCCTCACCTCTGGCATCTTCCCTGATGCTCTAAAACATGCACTGGTCACCCCCATACTCAAAAAGCCATCCTTGGACCCTACCAATCTTAACAACCTACGCCCTATCTCCTTGCTCCCTTTTTCCTCTAAACTCCTTGAACGCCTGGTTTACAACCAACTGAGTGACCACCTCATTAAAAACAACCTTCTTGATCCCCTTCAATCTGGATTCCGCCCTCAACACTCCACAGAAATTGCTCTTTTAAAACTCACAAATGACCTACTAACTGCAAAAACCAATGGACAGTATTCTGTACTCCTACTTCTGGATCTTTCAGCTGCCTTTGACACGGTTGACCACCCCCTCCTCGTCAAAAAACTTTACTCCCTCGGTCTCCGTGACTGCGCTCTTCAGTGGCTCTCATCCTACCTATCCCAACGCACCTTCAGTGTCACTTACAATTCTACTTCCTCCACTCCTCTTCCCTTCTCTGTCGGGGTCCCCCAAGGTTCTGTTCTTGGACCTCTTTTATTTTCAATCTACACCTTTTCCCTGGGTCAGCTGATAGCCTCTCATGGCTTTCAATATCATTTCTATGCTGATGACACGCAAATCTATCTCTCCACCCCTCAACTCACTCCATCAGTCTCTTCACGCATCACTAACTTACTAACCGACATATCTGTATGGATGTCACACCACTTCCTCAAACTCAACTTGTCCAAAACTGAGCTTATAATATTTCCTCCCCAACGTGCCTCTTCCCTTGACTTCTCTGTCAAGAGCAATGGCACAGCCATCCACGCGTCCCCACATGTCAGGGTGCTAGGTGTTATCCTGGATTCTGAACTCTCCTTTCTGCCCCACATCCAATCACTTTCCAAAGCTTGCCGCCTCAACCTCCGCAACATCTCTAAACTACGTCCCTTTCTAACCAATGAAACCACAAAGCTCCTGATTCACTCCCTGGTTATCTCTCGCCTTGACTACTGCAACTCACTCCTCATTGGCTTACCTTTAAACAGACTATCCCCCCTGCAGTCCATCATGAACGCTGCTGCCAGACTTATCCAGCTTAAAAACCACTCAGTGTCTGCTACCCCTCTCTGCCAATCCCTCCATTGGCTGCCACTCGCCCAACGAATTAAATTCAAAATACTAACAATAAGTTACAAAGCCATCCACAACTCTGCCCCCAGCTACATCACTAACCTAGTCTCAAAATACCAACCTAATCGCCATCTCCGTTCCTCCCAAGACCTCCTGCTCTCTAGCTCCCTCATCACCTCCTCCCATATCCGCCTCCGGGACTTCTCCCGAGCCTCGCCCATCCTCTGGAATTCCCTACCCCAATCTGTCAGACTGTCTCTAAATTTATCCACTTTTAGGCGATCCCTGAAAACTTTCCTCTTCAGAGAAGCCTATCCTGCCTCTATCTAATAACTGCACTATTTTCTCCATTAGCTCATCCCCCACAGCTATTACCCTTTTGTATAACTTGACCCTCCCTCCTAGATTGTAAGCTCTAACGAGCAGGGCCCTCTGATTCCTCCTGTATTGAATTGTATTGTACTTGTATTGTCTGCCCTAATGTTGTAAAGCGCTGCGTAAACTGTCAGCGCTATATAAATCCTGTATAATAATAATAATAATAATAATAACTATTTCCCTCGAATCAGTAACTACCTTGTAGATTTTTCTCTAAAGATTCAATTTTCAATATTTTTCATTTGCATAGTTTCCATCTTATTGACATAACAAACGTCTAATTTCATTTCACGTTGTTAGGCACTTACTTACCTGCAGTATAGTAGCGGTTGAAATTGTGAAAAACAGACGTTCTGTTCTATCTTATTGTCATGTTTACAAGGTTATTGATTCTACAGGAAAGTTTATAATTGCTGTGTCCTTTCAAAGGTACTACACTCCCATTTAGAGGGTGTTTCAATTGATATTCAAGATTTTATTTAGCACAATTATTATTTTTAATTCTATGTAACGTTTGTTTTTGTCTATATATATATATATATATATATATATATATATATATATATATATATAAAAATAACTATGAATACATGTCTGGTGAATAAATCTCCTATTTTTAGTCTGTGCTCATATTTCATTGATAACGTATCTTAAAAATATTACTGTTTAAAAATTAATCATTCATAAATACTGTGCAGGAAAATTATCCTCATGAGCATAACACTGTAAAGTGGCCCATCTGTACTGTGTATAAAACCTGCTGCAGCAATAATGACATTTATAAAGCCAAAAAAATGACATTTTCATTGCAGGCTTTCTTTATTTTGTAAACAATGGCTTGGGGAGCCAGTCTGTATGATGAGGCCACAATTTAGTGCACTCGGAACAAGATTCGAGATTTTGTGGATTCTGGTGTCTCTTTCGCAGCCTTTGGATAGAAGTAACAGGTGCGGAAAAATTGGGCTTTGTATGTTGGTGGTGCCTTCACACCATAAACCTATAGAGGTACTCATGATAAAAGCAAGAATTGGCCTTACTGTCAAAAATTGAAATGATATACACCTGTCAAATAGGTGCAGAAAAAATGGCCTTTGGTGTTAATTGTCCCCATGAAACCTGCACCAATCATTTTCTTCCAGATGAAATCAACACCCACAAAGTTAGGCAGCCTAAACAGTCTTTTAGAGATTCCAGATCCAGAAAACACTTAATCAGCCACATCAGCATCAGAGGCTTGATAGCTACTGCTAATTCAGGACCAGCCATGTACTACTCTCAAGAGCTCTGGGGATGGAATACCATCTGATAAGGGTTGACGTCTTCCTCTGCTTCAATGCCTCAAAAGCTGCCAGAATCCTCCTCCCTCTCCTTTTGTGTGTTCTGTGGTGTCCCAAGAATGGTGTCTGAATAAAGCAGGCCTTGAGAGGAAAGGAAGTCTTCCTCTTCCTCCCGCTAATATGCCTCGAGCGCCCTGTCCATAATGCTCCAGCAGAAGCACAATAGGGATTGTGTCACTGATGCATGCATTGTCATGGCTCACCATCATTGTCGCTTCCTCAAATGGTGACAGTAGAGTGCATGCATCCTTTATCAGCAGCCATTGGTGTGGGGAAAAAAAGCCAAGCCGGCCTAAGCCTGTCATTGTGCCATACTAACACAGGTACTCATTGACGGCCCTCTGCTGCATGTGCAGTCACTGCAGCATTGCCAAAGTCGAGTTCTACCTGGTGGGCATGTCAGGTGTTTTACAGGCAAGTGGAATTATCCCTGAAATGTCAGCCACCTGAGCACTGGCATGGCATGAACCACCTCTGGGCCTGGACCTGCAAAGCTGAAAGAATCTCTACTCCGTTCTGTCCCCTAGACAGACCAGCTGAAGCACTGCATGGCACCTTTTATCCTGATTCATTGAATAGCCCCTTGAATGCTTAGTGGGTACTGGGGATTCATAGGACAGTTCAGCAGAGGAGGGCATGGAGGAGAATGAGGGGGTGGAGCAGACACATCTCCCATCATCACCACTAGCTGTATGGAGACATGGCAGCACAACAAGCTGCAACAATAAGCCCTGTCCTGCATCCTTCCAAGTTGCAAGCAGAGTTAGCAAGTGTGCTATGAACTAATTATATCATTCCTGACCATGCTTGCTGGACCATGTGTCAGCAGTACCGTCAACCTTGTGGCGGACTGTCTTGCCCAACTGTGACAGACCTAGCCGGAAAAGAGACTTTTGGAGGGGACTATATGCTAGCCTCTTGCCGATCGATTGGGGGTCCTTGCATTTGGGGGAACGGTGCTCTTTGTGAGCTGTATGTCTGGGGACCCTGGATTTGCCATATTGGAATAGTGGCTGAGTCATAATGCTGGGACAGATACTGTTAGGAGATGCTGATGTAAATTCCAACCCCTGTCTGTCTATTGTCAGCTAAAATGTGTATTGTAAATAAGTCTACTATGGGATCTAAGAGTCATTAGATCCCCATTGTTATTTGTGTTAATTAACTCTGCTATGGTGTGAAGAAGAGTCTATGTTGATTGTGATAATGTTGATTGGATTTTCTGAGCTACAAGACGGCCAGTCTGGCCTAACGGTCATGTCTGAGTCATCTAGGCTGTCTAAAGGGATTAGTTAATTAGCTCATGTTAATTAGGTTAATTAGGTTAGGTATTGTTAGAGTAATATGAGCAGGAGGTCTGCACCTCCACTTTGAGTGTATAAAAACCTGTATTTTGTCAATAAAGATAGATTCCGTTTGAACTTACATACAGCCTGCCTGGTGTTTGTTCTGAGCTATCACAACTGGGTTAGAACGGCACAGAGCTGTAGTTCTAATCCCGGAGCATTGGATGACCGAACCATCAGACGTTGCAATCTGATTCTATAGCTGCAGAGGAGTGTCGGGAGAGTGGAACCGAGTGAGCAAGGGGCTCATTACACCAACGATGCCACAACATTCCATTTCACCTTCCATGTGATGGTACAGAGCTGGAGTGGACTTACGTGCAAAGAAATCAACTATGAACCTGCGATTGTGGTACAGCCCATTCTGAAAAATCATGGAAGGGGACAGATTCCACCAGATGGAAAGGCAGGAGTTAAGTCAAGCCAGCAGCTTTGACAAGCTTGAATTTAAATGCTTGGCATGTGGGTTGCAGTGACTGTATTTTTTTTCTGCTGCAGCAGATGGAGCAGAGAAATTTGCCTGCTATAGTCTACAGATGGTGGTGTGCTACTGGCAGATGTGCTACAAGGACCTGTAATACCCTTTTCTATAACATCATCCCTGTCAGTGGAGGCTGCTGAGAGGCCATGAGGTATAGCGGGGATAGACCAAAAAGGTGAGGAGTGAAGAAGAGCAGAATTGCGTCCCTTTTGTGTGGCTTTCAGGTGCTCTTCAAAGGCAAAACAGTCAGCGCAAAAATCATCAGATAAGCAAAGCTGCTGGGCACTAAAGGCAAATATATAAGTCCTTTCATATATATATATATTTTTTTTTTTAAACAATAAGCTTTTATTGATGTTAAAATATAGCATTTGTACAATCATACTAACATTTGTACATGAGTATCATAAAAATATAACTGTATATAATTGAATTTAATGATAGAGTATTTTACTAGGGAAACCAACAAGATGGCTTTGTAATCAGCCTATCTTTACATCAATTGTTTATTTGAAATACTCTGAATTTATGTATCAAAATCTATTATTTAATTCAAGAGAAAAATAAATTCAAGGGTCTATAAAAATACCCTTCTAAATATATATAGTAACAGAAATGAAAAGTAAAGAGAGGGAAAGAAGAGTAAATAAAATATAAGAGAGATGTAATTATTCACATTTCTTTATGTTAAGAGGTATATCCCTATGTGAAAGTGTTATAAGAATCAGAAAATTTAAAGATGATCCACGGCTGCCATATTTTATTAAAATTTTCTGTATTCCCTTGTGCTGTTGCCCTGATCTCCTCCATACCTTTGAGCAGATGTATCTCTTCCAACCATTCTTTAATTGTAGGTGCGGCGGTGTTTCTCCAGTGTCTTGATATTACTGTTTTTGCTGCTGTGATTAAGAATCTGGTCAGGGAGTTTTTGTATTTTTTTAGGGTGCAATTGGTAATATTTATAAGACAGCAAGCAGCGTCTAAATGAATTTTCGTTTTTGTGATGTGTTTTATGATCTTGATTACTTGGTTCCAAAAGGGTTTAATCAAATCACATTCCCACCAGATGTGGTATAGAGTGCCTTCTTCCCGATTGCAGCGCCAGCAATGTCCAGGTATTGTCGGAAACCATTTGTGTAATTTATTTGGTGTAATATACCAATTTGTAAGGATTTTGAATGAAGTTTCCTGTAATCTCACACTGATTGCACACTTGTGTGCAAACACACATGCTTGTAGCCATTGGTCTTTTGTAATGGGTTTGTTCAGGGTTGATTCCCAGAAAGTTTTGTGTCTGTTAGATTCCTGTAAATCGCTGGACTGCAACCAAGTATATGTTAATGAAATGTTCTTAGTGGTCGTACTAGCCAAAAAACATATAGTTTCGAAGGGTGTTAAGGGTCTAAGGAAATGTTTTTGTCTCTGAGTGTTCATGATGAAGTCATGTATTTGTTGGTATTCCTTGAAATGTAGTGGTGTTTGTCCTATTTCTTTTTGTAGATCTGCTTGAGACTTGATTTTGTTGTTCTTTAAACAATGTGCGGCAAGAAGTGGAGTGTTTCTGTTGTAAAGTGATTGGATGGAACCATCCATTCCTGAGGGGAAGTCAGGGTTTGTTGTCAGTGGAGTTAGTGGCCCTAGTGAGGAGGTAAGTAAATGTCTCTGATTAATTGCTTGTAGGGTTTTTAATGTTGCCCCTATAAGAAGATGTTGTTTTAATTGTTTCGGACACAGGTTCCAAGGAATCCATGGAGCATATGATATCGGAATAGGTCCCATGTTATTTTCCAGTCCCACCCAATCTTTATTCTCTTTGTGGCATGTCCAATCTATGATTCTAGTTAACTGTGTAGCTAGGTAATAATTTTTAAAATTAGGAAAACCCATGCCTCCATTTTGTTTGTTCATAGTAAGTAAATTTAGACTGATTCTAGGTTTTTTGGAGTTCCAAAGGAATTTTCTTAGCAGGGAGTGTAGGGATTTAAAGAAGCTTGAAGGTAATAATATGGGTACTGTTTGGAAGAAGTATAGTATTCTGGGTAAAACTGTTATTTTAATTATAGCTGCTCTACCAAACCACAAGAAGTACTTTATTGTCCATTTTTCTAAATCTTTGGTGATATTTTTTAAAAGTGGTTGAAAATTGGCTTTTTACATGGAATCCAACTTTGGGGTTAATTGTATTCCCAGGTAGGTGAGGGATGTTGTTTCCCATTTAAATTTGCAGTTGTTTTTTGTGTTATTTAATGTAGCCTCCCTAAGTGTTAGGTTCAGTGCTTCAGATTTGTTGTAATTTATTTTGAAGTTTGATATATAGCTATAATGGGAAAATACATTACATAGGTTGGGCATGGTAATGTGTGGTTGGGATATGAAGAATAGTAAATCATCAGCGTAAGCTGCGCATTTATATATTTTGTTTTTGACATTGAAACCATGAATGTCAGGTATTTTATTTATAATGCGAATTAGTGGTTCCAGGGTGAGAATAAATAGTAGGGGTGATAATGGACATCCCTGTCTTGTCCCATTTTGAATTCTTACTTTGTCAGATAATGTTCCATTTATTTTAATTTGGGCTGTCGGGTTGTAATATAAGGCCTTTATCCAAGCTAACATATGTGATTTTAAACCGATATGGGAACATACGGCAAATAAGAAGTCCCACGACACTCGGTCGAAGGCCTTCTCCGCATCGGTTGATAATAACATGCCTTCATGTTTATCTATGTGTATTTTATGTATGAGATTCATGGATTTGATTACATTATCTTTGGCCTCTCTGCCAGGCATGAATCCCACTTGTTCAGGTTCTATTAATTGATTCAGTAATGGTCTTAATCGGTTTGCTAATATTTTCTTATGAATTTTTAGATCAAGGTTAAGTAGGGATATTGGTCTGTAATTGGCACAGTCTGTTGGATCTTTATTTAGTTTGGGCAATACTGTTACATGTGCTCTCAGAAAGTCTTCAGAGATGTCATGTGGGTTTTTTAGGGAGTTCAATGTTTTGAGAAGATGTGGTATCAAAATGTCGGAGAAGGTCTTGTAATAATGGGCTGTGAGGCCGTCTGGTCCGGGGCTTTTCCCCGATTTGAGGGATTTAATGGCTTCAATCATTTCCTGTTCTGTTCTCGGTTCTTCTAATGTTTGTGTGTCTATGTCTTTCAGAATAGGGAGGCCAATGTCTGTAAGGAATTTGTGAATTATTTCTTTTCTTGATCCTATAAGGTCTTTGGGTTTATGTGTAGAAGGTAAGTTGTATAGGTCTGTATAGTATTCTTGGAATCTTTGGGCAATCTTTTGAGTATCATTAGTAATTTGATTTTGTTTGGTCTTAATAGCCAATATGTTTGTAGATAATAGGGTTTACTTCAATGCTTTTGCTAAAAATTTACCTGATTTGTCTCCGTGTTCATAAAAGAACCCCTTTCACGAAAAAAGGATCCTTTGGGCTTTGAGGTTCAGGATGGACTGTAGTTTTTTCCTTAATTCAAGTAGAGTTGTGGCTGCTTCAATCGCTAAAGATTGTTTATGTTTGGTTTCCATATCTCTTATGGCCTGTGTTAAAGCCATGAGTTCCTTTTCTGCTTCTCTCTTTTTTGCAGCCCCCAACCTGATAAATTCCCCTCGGACCACGCATTTGTGAGCTTCCCATATGTTCATAGGTATTATGTCTTCTGACTCGTTTTCTTTAAAGTAATATTTAATCGTTTCTGATATTTTGTTTGTGTCTGCCAGGAGAAGGATTTAACCTCCAATTTGTAGTTCTGGGCCTTCTAGCCTTTTTATGTAGAGTCATCGATATGGGTGCGTGGTCCGAGAAGGTCTTTATTCCAATCTTAGCTGATTTTAGGAGGGGTAAGTCTCTTTGTGAGATAAAAATATAATCAATATGTGTAAATTTGTTATGTAATGTTAAAAAATATGTAAAATCCTTCCCTGTTGGATTACATGTACGCCACGAGTCTATTAATGTGAGAGAGGCAAGGAGTGTTTTGATTTTTCCTAATTTTTTATATGGCACACTAGATTTGCCATCTGAAGTGTCCTGTAGGGGATTCAGTGTTAGGTTGAAGTCCCCTCCAAATACAATACAGCCTGTCGCGAAGCTTTTTAGTTCATCAATTACTCGTTGGCAAAATGTGATTTGCGCAGAGTTAGGAAAGTACACGTTGGCTAACGTAATTGGAGTCCCTGCCCAATTTCCTTTGAGGAAGATATATCTTCCTTCTGTGTCTGTCAGTTGTTGTGAGATAACAATCTCTGAATTCTTGTGTAATAGAATGGAAACTCCTTTGGATTTGGATATGGAATTGGTTGCGTGAAACACTTGTGTGTATTGCTTGTCGTGTAGTTTGGGGATGTTACCTGTCTTGAAATGAGTCTCCTGGAGAAACACCACCGCTGGTTTAGCTTTATGTAGTTCTCGAAGTAACGATATTCTTTTTTCTGGTATGTTCAAGCCCCTGACGTTGTGAGATATTACAAAAGAATGATTATTGATCATTGTATATGACATTTTGATATATTATAGGTTATTGCCTATTTGTTTGTGAAACAACCGTTGATATTTCGATGTCGGGTCAAATATTATAAATAAAAGTAGAAAGAAAAAGAGAAAAAAGAAAAAAAAAAGGAAAAAAATGAAAGAAAGGAAAATGAAGTTTAGTAACTCTCTAGATGAGTGTCACAAGTAATAAGAGGTAGTAAACACGTCTCCAGGTGTTAGCCTAGGGAGAAAAGTGTAGTGGATGTGTGTTGGTAGATGCCAACGCACATCCACTTGTGGGAGCAGTGGGAGGTAGTTACTATAAGTGATCAGGAGGTAACTAAATCTTAAAACCTGATCAGTTAACCTGTTGTAAATACTAAAGTGAGTATGGACTCCCGTGACTCAGCTTACAGCATATAAAAATGGGATAAGTCATGATCCCCTTCCAGCCGTTGGGCGGTATCATGAATTTATATAACCTTGTAACAACGAGAGCAGTGGTGCACAGCAACATCCATGCACCATTCCTCTAACAAATCCACACCGGGACCCCCAAACGCCCCCTAAGCTGGTTAATTCTTATAGAGGCGGGCGTGTGTCTGTACATCTTAAGTAAATAAAATAACATTAATTATGTAACTCTATAAATAATTCTATTGTATGGCCGTTCTCCGAGGGGCTGCCCGAGTCTCCCCCAAGAGTGCGCCACACAAGGCATCACTACACATCTGTCATCGTGCTACTAGAACTATCTTAATTATTGACAATCTGTCAGAAGTCAATCGGGTGAATGCCTCCCCGGCAGCTCATGTCTGACCTGAACCATAATGAGTTCATTTTTCCGCTCACAAATTTTTGTTCAGACATATTTAAATTTTCAATAAATGTCAAATATGTCTTAATGTTGGTCTTCTATTTATATCTTTCTCTAAATGCTTATGTATTGTGTACAGACCAACATGTAGTCTAATACTAGGTAAAAGGATGAACAGTGGGTGAAAGAAACTGAGGACCCAAACCAATGCACTTCGAATTTTGTTCTGTAAGTTTGTTGTTAAAAGCAGAACATACTTCATAACCTGTAAAGGAATCACTTAATGTGTTACCACTTTTCATTAATAGGGGTTTGTGTTAGTTGTTGAAGGGAGGTAAAACAATTTTATCATCAATTCCTTCTAGTCGTGCCTTAAGCTCAAATGGTCATAAACATGGTTATGATAACAACAAAGGAAAAAAGAAAAAATGAAAACTGAAAAATAAAAGGCGGCAGTCATTTTCTACCAAAAACCTTCAGGGTAATGAACCTTAAATTGCATTAGATATGTTATAGGTGCAACATGCCATATGCATGTTTGTTTATAAGGGAGCTTTTGTTGTGTCATTCCAAATCCTTCCATTAGGTGTCGCTCTTGTTGAAGAGATCTTATAAGGATTCAAAAGCGTCTATAACAATCCTATTGAAAAACTCCCAGAGTCAGGAGATTAAACATTGATATGATGAAGTCGAGTGTTCACAACTGCCATGAGGTGTCAAAGTAAGTTCTCACTCCTATTATGGCTGGTTTTGTGAAGAAGAGAGCTGCAAATGTCAGATCAAATATTCTGGTATATACTGGAGAGTCAGACAGAGTGTAACTGGTGTAAAACACACATTATCCTGTAGCTTTATGCCTTGGAGGTGTAGAATGATCTGTTTGATCCGGATCCTGTATATTTGTCAGCCTTAGCTTTTTTGGATGATGAGGGTCTGGAGGGTGATGCTTGTGGAGTTGTGGGTGGAGATAATCCTTGTGGTGGGATGCGAAATTCCTTGTACCATTCTGGTAAATCAATCAAAGGAAGTTGTAGCTGCTCACAAAATGTTGGTATATTTTCAGGCATTCTTAGGTAGTGTTGTTTCCCTGCAAATGTGGCATTCAAGGCAAAGGGAAAACGCCAGCGATATGGTATGCCTTTTTCCTTTAATGCAGTAATCATGGGATGCATGGCTCGTCTGTTTTGCAATGTAATGTGTGATAGATCTTGGAACAGTGTGACAGCATGTGCTTCAAACAGGATCTTTTCATTGCGTCTAGCTTTGTTTAATATCTCCTCTTTCAATGGGAAGTTCTGCAGACAGCAGATTATGTCTCTTGGAGGAGCTGTGTCTGGGGGACGAGGTGCTAGGGCCCTGTGAGCTCGGACAAACTCAATATCAGTGTCCTTAGGGCGATCTAGCAAATCATTAAAAACTGCTTGTAGTGTTGATTTAATTTGTGCAGTTTCTATATGTTCAGGAATTCCCCTCACTCTGATGTTCTGCCTGCGTCCCCTGTTATCTAAATCTTCTAAATGCCTGTTGATAAGGATTAAGTGTGTGGCATGTGAAGAGACTGTGGATGTCAGCTTCTCCACGGCTCTATCTCTCTTAGCCTCGGCTCTTTCAGTGTGAGATAAGCGGTCTGACAAGGCTATAAAATCTGCTCTTAAGTCAGTAATAGCTGAGGCAAATGAATTTTTAATGTCTGCTGCAAATTTTGTCATTTCTGAGAAGCGCAGGGGATGATCAGGGTGCTCTGAGTCCTTCCCATATCTTCTGAGGTTGACATAGAATCCTCACTGTTTGTTACCTCATGCTCCAGCGGTGCCATCTTGGAAGCAGCACGTCCCCTTGTCCTCTGAGCTTTTGGCTCAAATTTCTCTGCAATGCTGTCGGATCCTGGGGTGGATTGTGATCTGTGCTGTCTTTGGTTTGTAAGTAAGCTGTCTCTTCTGCCCATCGCTGATTTTATCAATGCTGGAAGGGGTTTCTGAGTCACGGAGGTGAAGAGCTCAGCTAAACAGCTTCCATTCCCCTCGAGCTCCAAGCCACGCCCCCGCCCTTTCATATAATTCAGTAAAAAATATAGTGCAGCGCTGAAGTTACTAATCAATTAACATAAATGTCCATAAATGAATGAAAATTCAGAGAGTATCAACGGTGATGCAGGGTGCTTCATGCAAATCCAAAGTGCTCTTAAATACGTGCTCCCCTCTCTTGCCAGTCAAACCGCTCACCTTGTTACAGGGACCCCTGAACTAACAGGAAGGTCGCATAAGCATACACCACTTAATAGTGGTCGGGGTAGTATCTTGACTGGAAAGCCGGAAACCTCTTCCTTAATATGGCTTAAAGGATTTCATCCAAATTTGCATGAAATAAATAAAGAAATTATATAGTGCTCTCTGTATAACTAAAACGATTCCTTTTACCTCACAGCCAAGTTGATCCCTAGGAGACTCAGATGGGAGGTACCTCCCAACGATGGTCTTATGGATGATCATTCGATGAAAGAATGGGAAAACTTTTTTACCAACAAAGGTCTTGAACTGATCGAGTTTTTACTAGCACGTAAACGACGTAAGATGACCCTTCTGGAAACCCAGATTGCTGAATTTAAAAGCTCCATCGAGTCTCATAAAGAGTCTGAAGAATTTCTCAGACACTCAGCTGAGTTGAAAAACAAGCTAGTTATACTTCCTGTGTGAATTATCGGCCTATCTCTCTGTTAAACCTCGATATTAAATTATTAGCAAAAATAATAGCAAAACGCCTCAATAGCATTATAGGAAAATTAATACATAGAGATCAAGTAGGCTTCATGCCAAATAGACAGGCAGGCGATAATATACGCAGGGCAGTGTTATTGGCACATATTGCTAAAAAACGGAAAATCCCTTTATGTTTTCTATCTCTTGATATTAAGAGGGCATTTGACACAGTATCCTGGCAATATATGCAATATTCATTACAAAAATGGGGTTTTGGACCCCACTTTTTAACATGGATCAAAGCATTATATAATAAACCCAAAGCCTATATAAAATATGCTGGATACAAATCTGAAGCCTTTAATATCGAAAGAGGTACCCGACAGGGTTGCCCATTATCTCCCTTATTATTTGCCCTTATACTCGAACCCATGGCCCAATACATCAGAACAAACCAAACTATAACTGGCATTGAAGTAGGAGGTATTACACACAAATTATGTATATTTGCAGACGATATATTACTTTTTCTATCATCACCACAGGTCTCTGGTCCTAACTTAATACCAGCTCTTGATGGGTTTGCAGCCCTATCCGGCCTTATGATTAATCCTAAGAAATGCCTAGTGCTTAATATTTCACTCACAAACATGGAATTGATCCCGGCTAGGGCTGCACTCCCATTCACATGGGCAGAAAAATCAATCCCATATCTTGGAATTCATTTAACAGCATCTCATTCTGACTTATTCTCAACCAATTATCCTCCTGTATTAAGACAGATCACAAATCTAATAAAACAATGGTCGCAACTTCCTTTATCCTGGATAGGGAAGATTAATGCAATCAAAATGACTATTCTACCCAAATTGCTTTATCTATTCAGAGTCCTCCCTATTCCAATTCCTTCCTATTTTTTGAGAATAGTACAAAAAAGAGCAACTTCGTTTATATGGGGCTCTTCTAAACCACGTATACCTATACACACACTACATCTTCCCAAAAATAAAGGAGGCCTGGGATACCCTAATTTTACTAACTACTACAGAGCAGCACATTTGGCCAGTCTGTCCAAATACCATGCAAAACAGGAAATCCCATTATGGGTATTTATAGAGGCTTCAGAAAATGACCCTCTATTAATATCAAATTTATTATGGCTTGATCCTAAAGACCGCTTTAAAATTCATAATCCCATAACTAAACACTTCTTATCTCTCTGGGATAAATTAAAAACCAAATATCAGTTACAATCTCCACACAATCCTCTCCTTTCTTTTATCAGAAATCCGGCCTTTTATCCGGCATGGATCTACCCAAATTCTTTTAAAGCTTGGACAACATCAGGCATTCAGACACTAAATGACTTCATAGCATCTAAATCATTCCTTTCATTCCCATCGCTTAGAGAAAAATATGATCTACCAAACTCTGAGATATTTAGATATCTCCAAATCAAAAATTTCTATACACCATTCCTAAAGGGGGATACACCATTATCCCAATTATCCATTTTTGAATCAATCTGTACAAAAGATCCATTTGCTAAAGGTACAATTTCATCACTTTATAATCAATTATATGGAGTAGCAAATCTTAATAGACTCTCTTACGTTCAGAGGTGGGAGGAGGACCTGGGACGAACTTTAGAAGACACGGACTGGTCTAACATATGGCTCACATCTAAGTCATCTTCACCCAACATCTTAGCACTGGAGACAAATTATAAAGTCCTAAATCGCTGGTACCTTGTACCCGCTAGAGTGGCAAAATATTCACCTAATACCTCAGCTCTTTGTTTTCGAGGATGCCCAGAAATAGGCACATATTTACACATATGGTGGACGTGCCCAGTAATCCAAACCTTCTGGAAGGAAGTCTTTGTGATTGCATTTAAAATATTTAAAAAAATAATACAACCAGATCCATATTTAACTTTACTTAATCTAAAACCGGAATGGTTAACACACTCTCAATTCAAACTTATGATCCAACTAATAACGGCTGCAAAACAAACAGTGGCCAAGGCATGGAAATCTCCTACATTGGTACTAGCAGAAACAATTCACAGAATGAATAATACAATGTCCCATGCTAAGATGGTAGCCATCGATCAAAATCAAATTCCAAAATTTGAAAAACTTTGGCATCCTTGGATAAAACAACAGTTCCTGTCAAACTTCAATGACTCTGTCCTGTTGCCATGGTAACAGATTAAATGACTTACAGAGACACCCATTCTAATGCTTCAAAGAGAACTAAAAAGAATAATAAACTGACGAGCGGGACAACCCTGTGGACCATACCTCTACCTTTCAACCCTTTTTCTTCTTTCTCTTTCCTTTTCTCCACCTTACGATTAAAGCTCATTATCAGAATTTATTTGACCTATATACACTCTACTTGTAAACAATATGTATAGTAGGTATAAATCATTTAAATACCTACAAAAGTAACTAAGGAAATGATATATATCTTTAATTTAGGTTTACGTGAACCCAATGTTTAATATTTGAAATTTCATGATATTTACCTATATAAACCCTACTGTAAAACAATGAGCTTACTTTATAGATCCTTGTAAACTTACTTTATGTATCTTTATAACATTGTATACTCAATAAACTTCTTTTGACAAGGAAAAACAAGCTAGTTAAATGGGACTATGAGACCCAAAATAAAAAGAAGAAAAAATATATAAGAGATTTGGAGGATTTTGGGAAAGGGAACATATACAAATGGCAGAGCAAACCAGGAGATTCGGTAACTGCTCCTTCATCACTAGCACCCACCAACAGAGAACCCCCATATACTCCTGTACCCATTCAACAAGATGATGGTGGTAATTGTGATCAGTTTTTTTTACAGTAACCCAGCTACTCCTGTTAATATCAATCAATTTAAAGTTGTACATAACAAAAGGGGAAGAATAAGAAAGGAAGGGGGACAAGGAGGGATGTTTATGAGTCACCGTATAGGCAATACCCTTGGAACCCCCCACATACAAATGATGCATCTTACCATCATAATACTTATTTCCCTGACAGTGAGCATAATTGGGGTTATAATAATGGTTTTACTAATGATAACCAGTATTTTTCTAAACCTCGTAGTATCCCATCCAATAGAGGAAGAGGGTTTCAACCTTATAGAAATTCTATTCCCACCCAGAACAGGTTTGCACCTTTACAAAATCCCGGACCTAGGAGGGGAGGGGATTTTTTCAGGTCCCAAAGAGGGATGGGGGGGCGTTCCATTCATTCCACCCAATCCAGGGGGGTGGTCGGATGTGGCCCCACCCCTTGCAAACCCAGACAGTGGGCTAAGAAAAAGAAAAACCAGAGAGGAAGGAGAGGAGGTAGGCGAACTCAAAAGAGTCAAACCACAGTAGGAGCTGGTATCTATAACCTTAGCGGCTCACCATTGAGTGAGGATGAGATTAAGGTTTTAGATAAGGGCCTTAAGTATGCCCCCACTCGTAACTTAAATAAATTTCAAACCTACATCAGTTTGCAAAAGTTTATCAGGACTCTAAATATTAAGAAATACCATCTTTCTAATACTACAATACGTAATCCATCTAGTATCCAGAAACCTCCGACTATGCACTCAACTCTCCGCAATAAATCGGTTTTTAACCCCCCCAATAGAGATACCAAACATGTGGAAGTGTTCAGGAATATGGTTAGTAAAGATTTGGATACATTAAAAATCCAGAAAGTCAACAATCCAGTATATATTAAAAGAGGTATTGAGTCTCTGATAGAACGAAAAGATCTGGTAATACGTCCAGCCCACAAAGGCAGTGGCTTGGTTGTTTTGAGCAAAACATACTATAATAATGAAATGGAAAATATGTTGGGATATTACAATACGTATGTTTTACTCACTAAAGACCCAATGCTTCAATTTATAGAGGAGTTACACTATCTTATTGAAAGAGGAAAACACATTGGAGTCCTTAGCTTAAAAGAAGCCTCTTATTTAGATCCTTTTTTTTGTCGCACTTCAATTATATATTTTTGGCCCAAAATTCATAAAAATAGTACCTATCCTCCTGGCCGCCCCATAGTCAATGGGATCAACTCAGTCTCTTCTAGACTAGGTCAATACATAGATTTTTTCCTCCAGCCTATGGTTATAAAAACTCGCTCTTTTGTAAAAGACACTAAACATATCATTCATATTCTAGAGTCTCTCCCCCTCTCATCTTTGTGTGTTCTAATTACGGTGGACGTTAGTTCTTTATATACGATCATTAGCCATGAAGATGCACTAACTTCGGTGCAGTGGGCTTTTGGATCATCAGACCTGACCAGAAGACATAAGAATTATATTCTAGACTGCCTAAGATTTTGTTTGGCTAAAAACGACTTTTTGTACAATAGACATTTTTTTCTCCAAACAAGGGGTGTGGCGATGGGGGCCCGCTTCGCTCCCAGTGTCGCCAACTTATTCATGGCACACTGGAAGGAAGAAGTGCTCTATAAGAACACACCCCCTGAACTCATCTGTTACCAACGGTATATCGATGATATTATTATGATTTGGGAGGGTGACAGATCTAATCTAGATGTTTTCATGAAAAAATTGGATGAGAACAATAGAAACATTGTCCTCTCTTGGAATGTGGGTAATGATCATGTCACGTACCTGGATTTTGATATTTATATAAAAGATAATCATTTAGAATTAAAAAATCATTTTAAACCCACGGACCGCGATGCGTACATTCCCCTTGGAAGTTGCCACCATTTACAATGGTTGTGCAACATTCCTAAGGGATAGTTTGTACGCATTAGGCAGAATTGCACATATGAGCAGGAATACCTTGCACAGTCTGAAGTTCTATCAGCTCGTTTTGTGCAAAAGGGATACAATAAATCTGACATTACCAAACACATCGAAACAGTTCGTACAATGGATAGAACGACACTAGTTTCCAATGGGCCTAGGGTTAAACAGGATAAATCAGGGAATATAAGAATTATTTTGGACTACAATGTTCAATATAAAAAATTTGAAAAGATCATTCGCAAGTACTGGCCTATTTTGAAACAGAATAAAACACTTGGTCCCGTTCTCCCCGAACGTCCTCAGTTTGTGTACAAAAGGGCACCATCCCTAAGAGATAAGTTAGCCCTAGGGGTCATTGACCCACCTCTCGCGTTTTGAAAATAGGATATCCAACATCCTGACAGGTTTCTACGCATGTGGACGTTGCCCACCATGCAAACAAGCTAGGGGGAACATTAAAAAACGCAGAGTTTATTGCTACAGCTACCAAGAAGGTCTACCAGATCAAAGATTTCATTACATGTTCCACGGCAGGGGTGGTATACATTATGGAATGCGAATGCGGCTTACAATATGTGGGGAGAACGTCCCGACCCCTGCATGTCCGCATTGGTGAACATATTACTAATATTAAAAAAGGGTTAGACTCACATAATGTCTCTAAACATTTTAAAATATGTCATAAACGTAGTCCTGCCAAATTAAAGATTTGGGGAGTAGAAAAGTTCACACCCCACTGGAGAGGAGGTAATTTTATAAGACAATTGAGCCGCCGTGAGTCTTTCTGGGTGTATGAGACATATGTGGGAGTACCCACGGGGCTCAATGTCGAGTTTGATTTGAACTGTTTTATTTCTGATCGTTTTAATAGTTTTTTATATATTTTTTATATTTTTTAGTCTGTTGGCAATATTAATGTTAACCATTTATTGGAATAATGGATGATGACTGTATTGTGAAAGGTGGCTGCAGTGAAGGGTCTTCTATTAATTTTTAGTAATAGTTTTTTGTTTTATTTTAATTTTAATTTTTAACTTTTAATCTTAATTTCTGGCTGCCTCTTTAGAATTCTCTTCCCGGTACTATTTTGTTTTTTGACCAATTAGGCACAGAATTGTCACTTTATAAGTATGGTTGCTGAGAGAGTTTAGTTAAGCATTGTGTTGTCAGTCCTATTAGCGTCCCGTCTCCTAGTACCCAGGGTTATATAGAGGATTTGTGCTTACTGCCCTCCCCCTCTGTTTACGTTTCATACAGATGACGTGAGGCTGGTAGGATCAGGTGACCGAGTGTCACCCTATCACAGCTAATCCAGCTCCATCTTGGTCCAGGGAAGGAGGCAGCCACTGACGTAGTCCGTCACGTGACCTGACGTTGCGTCATCGTGACGACGGGATCACGTCTGGGGCCTGTGTCGAGTCACTCCCTAAGCTCGAGTGTCAGCCTATCGCAGCGGCTTGATGCCTTGCCTGTAACTTGGGAGGGAGGTGCTTTCTGATGTAGGAGGTCAGGTGATCCGACGTCGTGTCATCACAACGTCGATCACTATGGCAACCTGCACAAACACTTTGCTTCTTATACTTCCTATTCCCAAGCGGTGCATTCTGATTGGACGGTCACCGCTCGGGAATTGATTTGCAACAGATGAGTGAATTAGGGGGCTTTATATAAATCATTGACCAGACATAAGGGACCCTAAAACCGCTGAGGAAGTCCTGCTGAACGATACGCATGCAGATTGGTTTTATCCCGTTTAGACGTCGCTGCAGCCGCCTTATCATTCACTGTCACCTGTAAATTACATGCGCCTTATTTCCTAGCACTGGGTATAGTGCTACATATGTGAGTACCTGTCTTTTAATAAAAGGAACCGTTTTAGTTATACAGAGAGCACTATATTATTTCTTTATTTATTTCATGCGAATTTGGATGAAATCCTTTAAGCCATATTAAGGAAGAGGTTTCCGGCTTTCCAGTCAAGATACTACCCCGACCACTATTAAGTGGTGTATGCTTATGCGACCTTCCTGTTAGTTCAGGGGTCCCTGTAACAAGGTGAGCGGTTTGACTGGCAAGAGAGGGGAGCACGTATTTAAGAGCACTTTGGATTTGCATGAAGCACCCTGCATCACCGTTGATACTCTCTGAATTTTCTTTCAGGTGCTCTTGCCCATGGGCTGAGTGGTGGGAGGTTAAATGCTTTGTCAAGCATGTGGTACCCAAATTGCTGGTGTTTTTGCCACGCTTGATCTGCTTGAGGCAAAGTTTGCAAATTGCAACAGTGGGATTGGTTGCGCATGTGCTAAAATAGGCACACAGCTGAGCTGTGGGAAGTGGGCTGTGAGATAACAGCTCCACATTCTGGTGGAATAGGATGGCTGCTCTCTACTCTTCCATGATGGTTGTGCTTCACCCTCACTTTCTTCCTCTGCTCTATCCAGGCACCCAAGTTGCATCAGTGACCTCATCATTATCATTCCATCCATCCTCATCATCACTGGAGCCAACTTTACAATATGCTGTGGCTGGGGGAACATGACTGACAACTTGTTATTTACCAGTGCTCTCCCCTCTCTGTAGGCTCATGTTCTTACCTTCCTCAATCTTAGAACCATCATCTGAATCAAGTAATGGCTGTGCTTTGCCAAGGCGCAAGTGGCTGACGCTGTATTCAAATCACTCAGCTGACTCCTTCATGACTTATGCTGGGGCTATGGCAGGAGTAGCTGTGGACAAGGAGGCAGAACAAGCCACTCTGGCAGCTGCAGTGGATTGTGCACTAGTCTATTTACAGAATAAAGGTGGATAAAGGTGTTCAGCGGAGCCTCTAGTAGTGAGGATGGACTGTGCTGCAACTAGCTCCAGGTCGCAGCCCCCAGGGTCTCCCAGCTCATGGTAGGCTACAGGAGGATTGAGAGAAAGCAGCAGCCCAGGACAACAAGGAATAGTCAGGAGATAAGCCAAAGGTTGGGGCAACTAGCAGACAAGGATAGACAGAGAACACGCCAAAGGTCAGGGTAACATGCAGGCAGGGATAGTCAAAGAACAAGCCAAGATCGGTAACAGAAACAGACGTAGAGCACACGGCAAGCAGGAGACAGGAAACTAAACACACAATATTGCTTGGCAAGGCAGGCTTGGAGAACACGGTGTTAAATAGTGGTTCCTGTTGAGGCTAGGGTGGAGCCACACTGAGGGAAGATTACTTAACCATGCAGGTGTGAGAGTGCAGGCCCTTAGGCTGATACACAGACCAGGAAAGAGACAGACAGGACATGAAAGTATTACTGCAGATTCATGGCAGTACCCCCCCCTACGAGGCCTCCTCCTCCTTTGCCTGGGCCCAGGCTTGGAGGGGAACCTCAAATTAAACCTCCTCAAAAGATGAGGTGCAAAGACATCAGATGCGGGGATCTAAGACCTCGCCTCAGGACCAAAACCTTTCCAATGCACGAGGTACTGAAGACGCTTTACAGAGCCGGAAATCCACAATTTGACTAACCTCGTACTCCTGATTATCCTCAGACACTGCAAACAATGCAGAGAGAGGACGAGATAACTTATTGAGGAATAAAGGCTTCAGGAGGGAAATGTGAAAAGAGTTTGAGATCTTGAGGCTTTTAGGGATTTGAAGTTTAGATCAAACTGGATTTAACAATGAAAATATGGTGTATGGGCCAATGAACATTCGGGCAAATTTCAGAGAAGGAACCCAGAGCTTGATGTTCCTGGTGGAAAACCAGACATAGCGGTTTATTTACTAAAGCTGAAGAGTGCAATATCATGACTAGGGTAGCTCATACAACTTACTGCCCCAACTCAATTATGTACCTACCCAACCTTTGCCTTCCTTTCCCATTAATGACACGGGCACTGTGTTGGATTTAAATGGCCGCTTGGCCTTTTAACTCAAAAACATATTTAACCATAAACCTTATATGAAAGATGATTGCAGATCCTTGACAACACCAATCCAAACCTTTTAGGAATCTGTGGTACTTCTAAGTTAGATTCTGTCCCCAGTCGCACCACCTCCTCTGGGACTTACTAACTGACCACAGACCCCTACCACCTTACTACCCGGTAGTCTAGACTGAACTAGACAAACCAGGAGGACTCCATACCTGAGACAGGTCCAAGCATATTTAGGTCCATAAATATTGGGACATCAACACAATTCTAATCTTTTTGGCTCTATACACCACAACAATGGATTTGAAATGAAATGAACAAGATGTGCTTTAACTGCAGACTTTCAGCTTTAATTTGAGGGTATTTACATCCAAATCAGATGAATGGTGTAGGAATTACAACAGTTTGTATATGTGCCTCCCACTTTTTAAGGGACCAAAAGTAATGGGACAATTGGCTGCTCAGCTTTTCCATGGCCAGGTGTGTGTTATTCCTTCATTATCCCATTTACAAGGAGCAGATAAAAGATCCAGAGTTCTTTTCAAGTGTGCTATTTGCATTTGGAATCTGTTGCTGTCAACTCTCAATATGAGATCCAAAGAGCTGTCACTATCAGTGAAACAAGCCATCATTAGGCTGAAAAAATAAAACATCAGAAAGATAGCAAAAACATTAGGTGTGGCCAAATCAACTGTTTGTAACATCCTTAAAAAGAAAGAATGCACCGGCGAGGTCAGCAACACCAAAAGACCCGGAAGACCGCAGAAAACAACTGTGGTGGATGACCGAAGAATTCTTTCCCTGGTGAAGAAAACACCCTTTACAACAGTTAGCCAGATCAAGAACACTCTTCAGGAGGTAGTAAAACAAAGAATTCGCCCTGGGACTTTAAATTAAGTGGGTACCGTTTCCACCAGTAAACATAACAGTAGTAAATACAGTATATGGTTTATTCAAGTAAAATTGTTTACATGCATAGATAACACCAACAGTTGCCAAAAAAAGATATATAAAACAAGAAATATTGGTACTTGGATGTAATAGCAGTCATAGTACACGGGCATCATACTACCCGACTAGTTTCGCGAGATCCAGCTCGCTCTTCAGGGGTGGATGTGTGTAACATTGTACTAAAGATAAAAAAGTATATAGTTGGAAAAATGGCACAGTATTAGTTATAAAGGCACAGGGTAGGAGGGGTTATGGGTCCCCATACTCACCACTGAGCTTGACCATGGCTACAGGTGTGCAGCTCCAAGATAGCAGCAGCAGGTAGGTGTATGTGTGTCAAAGTCAACAATCAAGAGAAGACTTCACCAGAGTGAATACAGAGGGTTCACCACAAGATGTAAACCATTGGTGAGCCTCAAAATCAGGAAGGCCAGACTAGAGTTTACCAAACAACATCTAAAAAAGCCTTCACAGTTCTGGAAAAACATCCTTTGGACAGATGAGACCAAGATCAACTTGTACCAGAGTGATGGGAAGAGTATGGAGAAGGAAAGGAACTGCTCATGACCCAAAGCATACCACCTCATCAGTGAAGCATGGTGGTGGTAGTGTCATGGCGTGGGCACGTATGGCTGCCAATGGAACTGGTTCTCTTGTATTTATTGATGATGTGACTGCTGACAAAAGCAGCATGATGAATTCTGAAGTGTTTAGGGCAATATTATCTGCTCATATTCAGCAAAATGCTTCAGAACTCATTGGACGGCACTTCACAGTGCAGATGGACAATGACCCGAAGCATACTGCGAAAGCAACCAAAGAGTTTTTTAAGGGAAAGAAGTGGAATGTTATACAATGGCCAAGTCAATCACATAACCTGAATCCGATTGAGCATGCATTTCACTTGCTGAAGACAAAACTGAAGGGAAAATGCCCCAAGAACAAGCAGGAACTGAAGACAGTTGCAGTAGCGGCCTGGCAGAGCATTACCACGGATGAAACCCAACATCTGGTGATGTATATACATTCCAGACTTCAGGCTGTAATTGACTGCAAAGGATTTGCAACCAAGTATTAAAAAGTGAAAGTGTGATGGATGATTGTTAATCTGTCCCATTACTTTTGGTCCCTTAAAAAGTGGGAAGCACATATACAAACTGTTGTCCTACACCGTTCACCTGATTTGGATGTAAATACCCTTAAATTAAAGCTGAAAGTCTGCAGTTAAAGCACATCTTGTTCATTTCATTTCAAATCCATTGTGGTGGTGTATAGAGCCAAAAAGATTAGAATTGTGTCTAATGCCCCGTACACACGGTCGGATTTTCTGACGGAAAATGTGTGATAGGACCTTGTTGTTAGAAATTCCGACCGTGTGTGGGCTCCATCACACATTTTCCATCGGATTTTCCGACACACAAAGTTTGAGAGCAGGATATAAAATTTTCCGACAACAAAATCCGTTGTCGGAAATTCCGATCGTGTGTACACAAATCCAACGGACAAAGTGCCACGCATGCTCAGAATAAATAAAGAGATGAAAGCTATTGGCCACTGCCCCATTTATAGTCCCTAAGTACGTGTTTTACGTCACCGCGTTTAGAATGATTGGATTTTCCAACAACTTTGTGTGACCGTGTGTATGCAAAACAAGTTTGAGCCAACATCCGTCAGAAAAAATCCATGGATTTTGTTGTCGGAATGTCCGAACAAAGTCCGACCGTGTGTACGGGGCATATGTCCCAATATTTATGGACCTGACTGTATGTACCTACCCAACCTTTGCCTTCATTTCCCACTAATGACACGGACACTGTGTTGGATTTAATTGGCTGCTTGGCCTTTTATTAAATCAAAAACATATTTAAACATAAACCTTATATGAAAGATGATTACAGTTCCTTGACGACACCAATCCAAAACTTTTTGGAATCTGTGGTACCTCTAAGTTAGATTCTGTCCCCAGCCACACCACCTCCTCAGGGACTTACTGACGACAGACCCCTACCATGGGTCCAAACTTATTTATCAGCAATACCTTGTGCCTTTGTAAAGGACCCTAATCACCACTGCGGCAGACGTGTGACACCTTACACTTGTGCCCCGCCGCTACACCATCAAAGCCCTCTGGATACCCTCCTGCAAGCCTAAAGCCCATAAATCAATCCCCACTGCATTGAGATGTACTCCATCCCCTCTCAAGTACCTGCACGTGTCAACCTCCAATTCCACATGGCATACCACCACCCCCCCATTACGGGCAACAAACCTCCCCACCTCTTTATTCACCTTAATGCGGGCCTTATTCAGCTTCTCAAGGGACCACGCCCCTCTCCAGGACATGCGGGCCAAAAATGTCTGACCAACCCACAATCATGTCCGGAAAAGTGGACCGCAATCTGAGGAAATCCCATTGAATATCTTGGATGACTTGCCTCATGGGACAGAGTCCCAAATTGTTACCCCCCCCCAAGTGTAGGACCAAAATGTTCGGATGCTTAACCGTGCAAACCTGTGAAACTCAGGGATAACTCTGTGCCATATTATCCCAGGAACCCCCCTCCACTATGGAAACCCTCAGCTGTCTACCTTCCGGTCTGACATCAGCCCTCCTTGCCCCCAGAACACATAGGAATGTCCCAAAATCCATATGAGACATCCAAGGGCATCTGAAAAGACATAAAACAATCTTGCACCACCGTACTTGACGACATAACACATAAACAACACATACAAAAGAAAACCAAATATCCCCTCCCTATGTGTTAATGCACCCCTGACCACTTTATAACAAATGAGGTCTACCATAAATACGATACTGCAAAGACTCCCATCTACCTATATGTTTGATCACGGCTTTCCCGGAAGACCCCACCGAGCCGCCTCAGTGGCTGCCCCTATACGAAAGGACTGAGCCGAAAATTCCTCAGGAACCAAACCCCCTGCAGCTAAGCCTTTTCTGAACACTGCCGTAAACTGAAATTTTGACAAAAAAGAACCATACCTATGTACAAATAAAGCGCCCTCCACCCGCGGTCGGACTAGCAAAAACTGTGCCATAGCTGCCACTGGACAAAGGTGTAAGCTGTCACCCCTGAGCAACTCAACTTGTGCTCCTCTGCCCATCTGGTCCATCTTGGATCGCCTGATCCAAATCTTGACTGACACAGCCGAGCACTGTACATCCCCAAACCTGAGGTCTCCCAACAGTTCTTGACAAACTGACCCATTCACTGATCCTAAAAGCCCCAAAGAAGGCCACCAGAAATGCTGTTCTGTGCAAAACTCTCTCAAAGCCCAAAGAACACATGCCTTCTAAAGTTCTCTAGGAGCACCTGTTGAATCATAAAGGACTTGGTGAAGTCCTTCTCACCTGACAGTTTAAATAGAAACAGCAGGGCTGCCAATTTTCTGCTCATCCTGGCCTCTGACACCCCTTTTTCGAGGTTGCTGCAAACAAAAATCAACACCAGGGATGACATCTTCTCCTCTTCAGCTACCCCACCTACCTCTTCCAGTAATGCAAACCATTCCAGCCAAACCTTGTTATAAGCCACCCATGTTCCAGCACTGAGTGAATCCTGTATCAGTCCAGCATTCCACAACCAAAGAGGACAAGGCACCCCCACCTGCGTCGCCTCTGGTGCTAGAGCGCGGAAAACGTCCCACTGGAAATGAGACAGAACATCTGCTAATTTGTTGGTAGACCCAGGAATATGCACTGCATATAAAAACACATTCAGCTGTAAATAACTTAAGACTAAATATCCCAACAGCCTAACAACAGGAGGTGAAGAGGCCGATATGTTATTGATCGTCATCACCACCCCCAGGTTATCACAATTGAATCATACTTTTTTATCCGTGAACGCCTCCCCCCAAAGTTAGACAGACAGAACTATCAGAAAAGGCTCCAACAGAACCAAATTCTTAAGAAACCCAGCCTCTTGCCATGCAGCTGGCCACTTCTCCACACTCCACTGACCCTGAAAATACGTGCCATAACCTATTGACCCAGCTGCATCCGTGAAAGGTCAGCATTACTCACTCATCCCGATAGCCATAAAGAATGTCCATTAAACTATTCCAGGAAAAGGTCCCAAATTTTTAGATCCACCTGCAGTGTCGTGTACGACCGTACGTAGTGACTCGGGACCCTAACACCCGCCGTGGCCGCTGACAATCGCCTGCAGAAGATCCGACCCATGGGGATGATTCTGCATGCAAAATTAAGCTTGCCTAACAACGATTGTGATTCCTTAAATCTAATCTTGTGCCTGCTACTAACTTGCCTCACTTCTTGTCAGAGTGCTACCATTTTGTTAGTAGGCAGTCTACATTCCATGGCTACTGAATCAATGGTAATGCCCAGAAACACCAGTTCCGTGGTTGGGCCTTCAGTCTTGCCAGCCGCCAATGGAATTCCAAAAACCTCAGACAGGTGTTGTAGCATCCCTAACAATATCCCGCAACAGCGGTATTCGGGCGGCCCGATGCACAGGGTTCACCCCCACTACTTCCCTAACTGCCCATTCCAAAAATGAATTAAATATCTCGAACAGGGCACATGAAACTGAACAACCCATGAGTAGACAATGGTCTACAAAATAAGACCCCTGCCAACAACACCTTAACAAGTGAAAACTTTGGGGATGCACTGGCAGCAGCCAAAATGCCGACTCGAAGTCCGACTTTGCCATGGGTGATCCCTGTCCATACTTCCAAACCCATGCTATGGCGGCATCAAATGATGTATAGGTCACCTCACAAACCTGCGGGTTGATACCATCATTCACTGAGCCACCCTTGGGGTACGACAGATGGTGGATCATCCCAAACTGCCGCAATTCCTTCTTCGGAACCACTCCCAATGGAGAAACCACTAGCCCTCCTAACGGTGAGACAGGAAACGGGCCCGCTATGCACCCCAAAGCTACCTCTTTAAACACCTCGGCAGACACCACCTCCTGATGAAGAAGAGTGGAGTGTAAATTTCCGGAGACAGGAGGGATCTCCCGCACCTCACTAGGGATGCAAAACCCTTCCCTAAACCCTGCCTCTAACAGTTCCACCATTGCTGTATCAGGATACCTATTTAGAAAAGGGAGCATCTTTTCCACTTTCACCGGCATCGTCCCTTTTTCCACTGGCATCCCCGGTACACCCCTTACCTTGCTTAAAGCAGTGGAGCAGGGGATGGGTGCCCTGGCACCCCGAGCACTCATGTTTGTAGCGACACAAGCTTCCAAATCTGCATGTTCCTTCATTGAAATGCCAGCAAAACCCTTCCTTCTAGGGGCCGGTGACCCTGAGGAGGATGTACCGCCATCCCACCGGGAAAAAAGCGACCCGCAGTTCTGGAAGAAGTCATCAACTTCATCCAGAGGCTGATATCCTTGTGGTACCACTGAATAGACGAGTGGATGGCTTTGCGCTGCTGAAATTGTTCGTCATAGTGTAGCCAAACATACGCGGAATAAGCCGATACCTCCTCTTTACCTTGTCTTCCTTTTTGGTCTCTTCAGGCTTAACCCAATCTAGATTAAACTTTTCCAACGAGAGCAGGAAAAAATATCTGGACGAATTCATCCTTCCAAATCTTTTCCTTTACTTCCATTTTAAGATGGACCCCTAGTGGTCTCTCGAAGCATACGTATACCTCGCATCTTGCCATGTTTGCCAAACGCACCTTCTCAGCATCTTTTTCCTTGGTTGCGGTATCTGCTCCTGTTGCATTACCACCACTACCAAACTCACCTTCTGAGGGGCCGCCTCAGGGGCTGACTCCCTATCCATCGGTGGAGGGTCTCAGGGCCTAACTGGGGCAGGGTCCTGCGCCACATTCTCCTCTAAGCGTTGTAACAATACCCGAAGGGTGTCCAAAAGGGGGGCATCCCCCCTAACCCCGGCAACCCCATCTGTCCCGTGGAACCTGCAGAGCTACCTACCCCTACCTGTGGAACCAAAGAAACAGGGTGACAAGACAAATAGGAGACAGACTTACCGGGCTGCACAGGGAAAGATGCCTCTCCAGCCGCCAGTCCAAACACCACCATCACCTCCTAGGAATCCACCATCAGCTCCCCTTCCTGCACACTGCTGTCTGTTACTTTGGAGAGACTCAGCCTGCCCGTGGGACCTCTCTTGATGACCAGTCCCTCTGCTTCTGCCTCTGGGCACAGCTGTTGTACGCTGCGGTGCTCTGGATTCCTCCTGAGGGCTCCTGTCTTCACCGCTCTGGTTCCCTTCTCTGATGTCATCAACGATCATTTCCTCAGCCTCCGTACAGGCACTTCCGCAGCCAGCCCTCCCAGGCCCTGACAAGGATCCAGGGGCGGGGCCTCCCGACCGACGAGAGCTGCAGGCCTCAGAGCCTGCACTGCGACACGCTCTCCCTTGCTTCATGTGAAGGCTGCCGGCCGAGCCAGAGGACAGGCCAGCACCCGACGCAGCATCTCTCCCACGCAAGGCTGGCACTCTGACTGGAGCATCGCCATGAGTGCCAGCCACGTGGACCTGTTCCTGGACCACCAGGGAGGGGACAGTAGCCACCGCTCAGTAAGGTTCCCCCGCTTCTCCGTGGATGGGGATTCCTCCCAGGTGCCCCTTAGTTGCAGCAGGGGCCTGAAGGGTCCCAACTGGGGCTCCCAAGTCTGTGCTGAGGCCTCGGGGTGTTATCCAGGCTCAGCCGCTCCAGAGGTCAAGACCTGTGAGCACGCGTGGCGGCAGGCCTCTGCTGAGGGGGTTCTTGACTCACCCCTTGCAGCGATGATGAGACCTGCCATTGCACCCATTCAGGGCCATGGATTGCAGCTGCCACCCTGAGCTGGTGCAAAAGATCCTCCAGCTCACTCATCCCTCTTTCTTGCTTGCTTTTTAGGCCAGATCACAGCACAAGGCTAGTATGACTTTCCACACCGACTTGTCTTCTGCAACTGAGCCTCCTACTTCCTCCCTTCCTAACACTCCAGCTCCTCCTTATCCTGCACTAACTCCTCCAATCAGGTAAGGGTGAAATTTACTTCTCTGAAACCATACCAACCCCTCTTTAACCCCTTGCAGTATGAACATTCCTTCCACCATGTCATGTATGCCCTGCGCTTACATTTCATTCCAGCTAGGTACATTTCTAGATTACTTCTGCATAGAAACCAATCAGCTTCTAACCTCAGCTTGTTAAATTAAGCTTTGGCAATAAAACTTGGAAGCTGATTGGTTTCTATGCAGAAGTGAGCCTGATTTTGCACTCTCCAGCTTTAGTAAATAAACCCCCTTGTCTTCAGGCTGTAGAGAAGGCGGCTTAAGCCTACCACGGTTGGCAAAACCTTTAGATTTAACAGCAGCTGCTTGGAGGGAATCATGAACATTACCTCAAATAGAATTGAATGATTGTTGAACCGTAGTCAAAGCTGGAATATCCAGGGAACAGATCATAGGAAGAGGGAGCTGAGGGTGTCTTCCATAAACTGTGAAAAAGGGTGTGTTCTGAGAACTGATGTTCAAATATTGTTGTGAGCCCAATCGTCATGATGAGCAGAAACTAAGGTGCAGAGAAAGACCTCTAACTCCTGATTAACCCTCTCAGTCTGTCCATTGGATTGAGGATGGTATGAAGAGGAAAGATCCAAGACAATATTGAGGGATTTGCAGAAGGCTGTCCAAAAGCGAGATGTAAATTGAACACCCCTGTCAGAAACAATATGGTAAGGAACCCCATGGAGGTGGAAGATCTCTTGAACAAAAAAATGGGAACCAAAGCAGGAGCAGAAGGGAGACCAGGAAGAGGAACAAAATGAGCCATCTTGGAGAACCAATCAATTACAACCCAAATGACCATATTATTCTCAGATGGTGGAAGATCAGTGATAAAGTCCATGGCTATGTGAAACCAGGGCTCCTCGGGAATGGGCAGGGGCATGAGAAGATCAGTAGGAGTCTGCGTGGAGGATTTAGCCTGGGCACAGACATGACAAGCCTTAACGTAGTCTTTGACATCCAAATGGAGAGAAGGACACCAGTAGTTGTGACTGATGAGGAGGAAGGATCGAAGGAACCCAGCATGACCTGCCGCGTTAGTGTCATGTCCCCAATGAAGGATCTTAGCTCTTATCTCAGTGGGGATGAAGATCTTGCCAGGAGGAATTTTTGACTCCAGGGTGGTGGAATGGGCAAGGATGCATAAGGTATGGATGATAGGCTCCGTTTCAGGGGTAGACTCCTCATCCTGAATGTCAAAAGACCTAGAGTGCATCAGCCTGACTGTTGCAGATACAAGGTGTGAACAGTGAATGGTGAAGTTAAAATGAGAAAAGAAGAGACTCCACCTGGCTTGTCTGGGATTCAATCATTGGGCAATCTGTAAGTACTGCAGATTTTTATGGTCAGTGAAAATTGTTATAAAAAGTCGGGAACCCTTAAAGAGATGATGCCACTCCTCCAACACCAATTTAATCGCAAGAAGTTCCCAGTCACCAATAGTATAATTCTTCTCCGCCTGAGAATTTTTTCTGAAGAAGCACAGCTCCCACCCCAGTTGAGGAAGCGTCCACTTCAATAAAAAATGGATCCCCAGGGTCAGGTCGCCTCAACAAAGGTCCAGAAATAAAGGCCTTTTTCAAATCATGAAAGGCAGAGACAGCTTCATGGGGCCACTCCTTGGCATTAGCACCCTTCTTGGTCAAGGCGATAATAGGTGCAGCAATAGAGGAGTAATTCCTAATGAACTGCCTTTGATAATTAGTGAACCCAAGAAAGCACTGTGTGGCCTTGAGGCCGGCGTGAAAAGGTCAGTTGGTAATGGCCGAGACCTTTCCAGGATCCATACGAAGACCAACCAGAAACAGGACTTCAGAACATTCCAAGGAACATTTCTCCAGCTTGACGTACATATTATTTTCTCAAAGGCGCTAAAGTACAATCCGGACATGGTCTCTGTGAACAAACAGATTATCAGAAAAGATGAGAATGTCATCCAGGTAGATGACAACAAATTGGTAAAGCAGATCACTGAAGATTTTGTTAACAAAGTTTTGGAACACCGCTGGGGCATTACACAAACCAAAGGGCATGACCAAGTATTCGTAATGCCCATCTCTAGTGTTTTCCATTCATCACCCTCCCGTATTCAGATCACATTTTATGCACCTCTGAGATCCAAAATAGTAAAAATGAAGACACCTTTCAACCTTTTGAATAGTTTCATTAAAGGTAGGGGGTATTAATTTTTGATCGTTACTGCGTTTAGGCCCTGATAGTCAATGCAGGGTCTTAAGGTACCATCCTTTTTGACAACAAAAAAGAACCCTGCTCCTGCAGGCGATGAAGATTTCCAGGTGAATCCTTTTTCTAGATTTTCAGAAACATACTCTGACATGGCCTGGGTCTCTGAGCTGGACAAGGGATAGGTACGACCCCTGGGCAGAGTTGCTCTGGGAACAAGGTCAAGGGCACAGTCAAAGGACCTGTGAGGAGGAAGTACCTTAGCTGACTTTTTTACAGAACACATCCCAGAAATTGGTATATGCAGCAGGAAGGGCAGAGGATACTGAGGTGGTGGCCACGGGAAGTCTCTCCCTAGGAGCAACCTTAAGTAAGCAGGATGAGAAACAGGAGGGACCACAGGCCAGGATCTGCCCAGAATTCCAGTCAACGTGTGGAGAGTGGAGATGCAACCAAGGAAGCCCCAATATGATAGGGGTTGAGACCTTAGGTAGAATAAGGAAGGATAGCCACTCCTGGTGGAGTATCCCTACCGACATCTTTACAGGGAGGGTCTGGAAGCGGATAGGGCCCCCTGGAAGAATAGTGCTATCAATCGCCCAGACCACCAATGGAGTGGTGAGGGCTGAAAGGGTAAGGTTCATGGAAGATGCAGCCAAGACCGAGTGGGAGGAAGCGCCAACATGAAAAAACACTGAAAGAAGGAGACGAGAAGGTTACTTTTCTGGGTCCAACACTCCACCTTCCAGATGTATTAGACCCGAGCGTTTCCCGGATGAAATGAGCATGTGTCACGAAAATGACCTTTGCCCCCACAATAGACGCACCTAGCGCGATCCTTGGGGGATAGCCTGGTCCGGCACAGCTCCATGGGTTCCTCAGCTGGCAGGGGATGCTCCACAGGTTGAAAAGAGGGGAGCTCTGGCTGACTAAGGACCAAGGAGTACCGGCGTTGATTTTCTAGGGTCCTTTCCTGAAAATCTGGTTACACAAGGAGATGACTTTGTTCAGATCAGTGACGTTGGTTCTTCCCGCTAATTCATCCTTCAATCTTTCAGAAAGGCAATGCAAAAAGGTTGCGACTAAGGCCTCATTGTTCAAGCTCAGCATCATTGTTCTAGCTCAGCTCAGCAGTAGGGATGAGCTTCGAGTTCGAGTCAAACTCATGTTCACCTCGAACATCGGCTGTTTGCCAGTTCGCCGAACAGTGAACAATTTGGGGTGTTTGCGGCAAATTTGAAAGCCGCGGAACACCATTTAAAAGTCTATAGGAGAGATCTAATTTTTGCTAATTTGCTAATTTTAATGGCTTATATGCATGGTATTGTCATAAAAAGTGTTTGAGGACCTGGGTTATGCCCCAGGAGACATGGAACAATGCAAAAAAAAGTTTTAAAAACGGCCATTTTTTGGGAGCGGTGATTTTAATAATGCTTAAAGTGAAACAATAAAATTGTAATATTCCTTTAAATTTGGTACCTGGGGGTGTCTATAGTATGCCTGTAAAGGGGCGCATGTTTCCCGTGTTTAGAACAGTCTGACAGCAAAATGACATTTCAAAGGAAAAAAAAGTCATTTAAAACTACTTGTGGCTATTAACAACTTAAGGACCGCCTCACGCCGATTTACGTTGGCAAGGCGGCATGGGCAGGCAGAATCACGGTCCTCTTTTGTCCCCGGCGATCGGAGGTGAGGGGGAGGCCATCCATTGGTGGCCCCCCCTTGCGATCGCCGCCGGCCAATCAGAACATTCCTTTGCTGCTGTATGCTAAACAGCAGCAAAGGAAATGATGTCATCTCTCCTCGGCTCGGTATTTTCCGTTCCGGTGCCGAGGAGAGAAGACATCAATGTGAGGGCACAAAAACACACACAAACACACACACACTCAGTAGAACATGCCAGGCACACAAAACACCCACGATCGCCCCCCGATCACCCCTCTCCCCCCTGTCACACTGACACCAAGCAGTTTTTTTTTTTCTGATTACTGTATGGTGTCAGTTTGTGACAGTTACTGTGTTAGGGCAGTTAGTATTAGCCCCCTTTAGGTCTAGGGTACCCCCCTAACCCCCCTAATAAAGATTTAACCCCTTGATCACCCCCTGTTGCCAGTGTCGCTAAACGATCATTTTTCTGATCGCTGTATTAGTGTCGCTGGTGATGCTAGTTAGGGACGTAAATATTTAGGTTAGCCGTCAGCGTTTTATAGCAACAGGGACCCCCATATACTACCTAATAAAGGTTTTAACCCCTTGATTGCCCCCTAGTTAACCCTTTCACCACTGATCACCGTATAAGTGTTACGGGTGATGCTGGTTAGTTCTTTTATTTTTTATAGTGTCAGGGCACCCGCCGTTTATTACCGAATAAAGGTTTAGCCCCCTGATCGCCCGGCGGTGATATGCGTCGCCCCAGGCAGCGTCAGATTAGCGCCAGTACCGCCAACACCCACGCACGCACCATACGCCTCCCTTAGTGGTATAGTATCTGTACGGATCAATATCTGATCTGATCAGATCTATACTAGCGTCCCCAGCAGTTTAGGGTTCCCAAAAACGCAGTGTTAGCGGAATCAGCCCAGATACCTTTTTTTATGTCCTCCCGAGTACCCCTACCCAGCGAACCCCCCCAAAAAGATGTCGTGTCTGCAGCAAGCGCGGATATAGGCGTGACACCCGCTATTATTGTCCCTCCTGTCCTGACAATCCTGGTCTTTGCATTGGTGAATGTTTTGAACGCTACCATTCACTAGTTGAGTATTAGCATAGGGTACAGCATTGCACAGACTAGGCACACTTTCACAGGGTCTCCCAAGATGCCATTGCATTTTGAGAGACCCGAACCTGGAACCGATTACAGTTATAAAAGTTAGTTACAAAAAAAAGTGTAAAAAAATATATATATAAAATTTTAAAAAATAGTTGCTGTTTTATTGTTCTCTCGCTCTCTATTCTCTCTCTATTGTTCTGCTCTTTTTTATTGTATTCTATTCTGCAATGTTTTATTGTTATTATGTTTTATCATGTTTGCTTTTCAGGTATGCAATTTTTTATACTTTACCGTTTACTGTGTTTTATTGTTAACCATTTTTTTGTCTTCAGGTACGCCATTCATGACTTTGAGTGGTTATACCAGAATGATGCCTGCAGGTTTAGGTATCATCTTGGTATCATTCTTTTCAGCCAGCGGTCGGCTTTCATGTAAAAGCAATCCTAGCGGCTAATTAGCCTCTAGACTGCTTTTACAAGCAGTGGGAGGGAATCCCCCCCCACACCACCATCTTCCCTGTTTTTCTCTGGCTCTCCTGTCTCAACAGGGAACCTGAGAATGCAGTCGGTGATTCAGCCAGCTGACCATAGAGCTGATCAGAGACCAGAGTGGCTCCAAACATCTCTATGGCCTAAGAAACCGGAAGCTACAAGCATTTCATGACTTAGATTTCGCCGGATGTAAACAGCGCCAATGGGAAATTGGGAAAGCATTTTATCACACCGATCTTGGTGTGGTTAGATGCTTTGAGGGCAGAGGAGAGATTTAAGGTCTGATAAACCCCAATTTTTTCAAAAAAGAGTACCTGTCACTACCTATTGCTATCATGGGGGATATTTACATTCCCTGAGATAACAATAAAAATTATTTAAAAAAAAATGAAAGGAACAGTTTAAAAATAAGATAAAAAAGCAAAAAAAAATAAAGAAAAAAAAAAAAAGCACCCCTGTCCCCCCCTGCTCTCTCGCAAAGGCGAACGCAAGCGTTGGTCTGGCGTCAAATGTAAACAGCAATTGCACCATGCATGTGAGGTGTCACCGTGAACGTCAGATCGAGGGCAGTAATTTTAGCAGTAGACCTCCTCTGTAAATCTAAAGTGGTAACCTGTAAAGGCTTTTAAAGGCTTTTAAAAATGTATTTAGTTTGTCGCCACTGCACGTTTGTGGGCAATTTTAAAGCATGTCATGTTTGGTATCCATGTACTCGGCCTAAGATCATCTTTTTTATTTCATCAAACATTTGGGCAATATAGTGTGTTTTAGTGCATTAAAATTTTAAAAAGTGTATTTTTTCCCCAAAAAATGCGTTTGAAAAATTGCTGCGCAAATACTGTGTGAAAAAAAAATTAAACACCCACCATTTTAATCTGTAGGGCATTTGCTTTAAAAAAATATATAATGTTTGGGGGTTCAAAGTAATTTTCTTGCAAAAAAAAATAATTTTTTCATGTAAACAAAAAGTGTCAGAAAGGGCTTTGTCTTCAAGTGGTTAGAAGAGTGGGTGATGTGTGACATAAGCTTCTAAATGTTGTGCATAAAATGCCAGGACAGTTCAAACCCCCCCAAATGACCCCATTTTGGAAAGTAGATACCCCAAGCTATTTGCTGAGAGTCATGTCGAGTCCATGGAATATTTTATATTGTGACACAAGTTGCGGGAAAGAGACAATTTTTTTTTTTTGTTTGCACAAAGTTGTCACTAAATGATATATTGCTCAAACATGCCATGGGAATATGTGAAATTACACCCCAAAATACATTCTGTTGCTTCTCCTGAGTACGGGGATACCACATGTGTGAGACTTTTTGGGAGCCTAGCCGCGCACGGGACCCCGAAAACCAAGCACTGCCTTCAGGCTTTCTAAGGGCGCAAATTTTTGATTTCACTCTTCACTGCCTATCAAAGTTTCGGAGACCATGGAATGCCCAGGTGGCACAAAACCCCCCCAAATGACCCCATTTTGGAAAGTAGACACCCCAAGCTATTTGCTGAGAGGTATAGTGAGTATTTTGCAGACCTCAATTTTTGTCACAAAGTTTTGAAAATTGAAAAAAGAAAAAAAAAAGTTTTTTCTTGTCTTTCTTCATTTTCAAAAACAAATGAGAGCTGCAAAATACTCACCATGCCTCTCAGCAAATAGCTTGGGGTGTCTACTTTCCAAAATGGGGTCATTTGGGGGGGTTGTGCCACCTGGGCATTCCATGGCCTCCGAAACTGTGATAGGCAGTGAAGAGTGAAATCAAAAATTTACACCCTTAGAAATCCTGAAGGCAGTGATTGGCTTTCGGGGCCCCGTACGCAGCTAGGCTCCCAAAAAGTCCCACACATCTGGTATCCCCATACTCAGGAGAAGCAGCTAAATGTATTTTGTGGTGCAATTCCACATATGCCCATGGCCTGTGTGAGCAATATATCATTTAGTGACAACTTTGTGCAAAAAAAAAAATTTGTCACTTTCCCGCAACTTGTGTCAAAATATAAAATATTCCATGGACTCAACATGCCTCTCAGCAAATAGCTTGGGGTGTCTACTTTCCAAAATGGGGTCATTTGGGGGGGTTTTGTGCCATCTGGGCATTTTATGGCCTTCAAAACTGTGATAGGTAGTGAGGAGTGAAATGAAAAATGTACGCCCTTAGAAATCCTGAAGGCGGTGATTGGTTTTCGGGGCCCCGTACGCGGCTAGGCTCCTAAAAAGTCCCACACGTGTGGTATCCCCGTACTCAAGAGAAGCAGCTGAATGTATTTTGGGGTGCAATTCCACATATGCCCAAGGCCTGTGTGAGCAATATATCATTTAGTGACAACTTTTTGTAATTTTTTTCCCAATCCCAATCACTTGGGACAAAAAAATTAATATTCAATGGGCTCAACATGCCTCTCAGCAATTTCCTTGGGGTGTCTACTTTCCAAAATGGGGTCATTTGGGGGGGGTTTGTACTGCTCTGCCATTTTAGCACCTTAAGAAATGACATAGGCAGTCATAAACTAAAAGCTATGTAAATTCCAGAAAATGTACCCTAGCTTGTAGACGCTATAACTTTTGCGCAAACCAATAAATATACGCTATATTGACTTTTTTTTTACCAAAGACATGTGGCCGAATACATTTTGGCCTAAATGTATGACTAAAATTGAGTTTATTGGATTTTTTTATAACAAAAAGTAGAAAATATCATTTTTTTTCAAAATTTTCGGTATTTTTCCATTTATAGCGCAAAAAATAAAAACTGCAGAGGTGATCAAATACCATCAAAAGAAAGCTCTATTTGTGGGAAGAAAAGGACGCAAATTTCGTTTGGGTACAGCTTTGTATGACCGTGCAATTAGCAGTTAAAGCGGCGCAGTGCCAAATTGGAAAAAGTCCTCTGGTCCTTAGGCAGCATAATGGTCCGGGGCTGAAGTCGTTAATGAATTGTCGGTCCGACAATACACATAAAAGTTCATTGATAAAAACGGCATGGGATTTCCCCACAGGGGAACCCCGAACCAAAATTTGAAAAAAAAAATGGCGTGGGTGTCCCCCTAAATTCCATACCAGGCCCTTCAGGTCTGGTATGGATTTTAAGGGGAACCCCGCGCCAAAATTAAAAATAAAAATGGCATGGGGTTCCCCCAAAAATCCATACCAGACCCTTATCCGAGCACGCAACCTGGCAGGCAGCAGGAAAAGAGGGGGGAGAGAGAGCATCCCCCCTCCTGAACCATACCAGGCCACATGCCCTCAACATTGGTAGCCCCCCAAAGCATCTTGTCCCCATGTGGATGAGGACAAGGGCCTCATCCCCACAACCCTTGCCTGGTGGTTGTGGGGGTCTGCAGGCAGGGGGCTTATCGGAATCTGGAAGCCCCCTTTGACAAGGGGACCCCCAGATCCCTGCCCCACCTTTGTGAAATGGTAAGGGGGTACAAAAGTACCTCTACCATTTCACAAAAAAACTGTCAAGAATGTTAAAAATGACAAGAGACAGTTTTTGACAATTTCTTTATTTAAAGTCTTCTTTTTTCCATCTTCTTTCTTCTAGCTTCTTTCTTCTATCTTCCTTCGGTTTCTTCCTCCATCTTCGTCTTCTTCTGGTTCTTCCTCCAGTGTTCTCGTCCGGCATCTTCCTCTTCCCTTCTTCTTCTTGGGCCACTCCGCATCCATGATGGGAGGCTCTTGCTGTGTGACGCTTCTCATCTTCTGACGATTCTTAAATAACGGAGGGCGGGGCCACCCGGTGACCCTGCCCCTCTGATGCACTGGAACTTGACGGGGACTTCCCTGTGGCATTCCCCATGATGTTAGAGGGGGCGGGGTCACCCGTTAATTTTGGCGTGGGGTTCCCCTTAAAATCCATACCAGACCTGAAGGGTCTGGTACAGATTTTGAGGGGGACTCCCACGCGATTTTTTTTTAATTTTGGCTGGCGTTCCCCTTAATATCCATACCAGACCTGAAGGGCCTGGTATGGAATTTAGGGGGACCCCCCACGCCTTTTTATTTTTTAAATTTTGGTTCGGGGTTCCCCTGTGGGGAATTTACATGCAGTTTTTATCAATGAACTTTAATGTGTAGTGTCAGACTGACAGTTCATTAATAGCCACGAGTAGGGATGAGCTTTGTGTTCGAGTCGAACCCATGTTCGATTCGAACATCGTCTGTTTGACCGTTCGCCGAATTGCTACTGATATGGGCCGTTCGCGCCAAATTCGAGTGTCGCGTCACGGCCCATAATGCATTTCTGCCTGATGATTGGCAAAGCATGCACTATGACCCGCATGCTTGGCCAATCACAGCGCCGTCTGTACATAGAGCTGTAATTGGCCAAAGCCAGGGTGGCTTTGACCAATTATGGCTCAGGGGGATTAGTACACACCCCACACTATATAAGGCTGCCTGCACGTCGGCCGTGTGTAGTGTGTTCTGGCGTTGAGAGACAGAGACAGAGAGACAGTGTCATTTAATTTAAGTTAGATAGATTAGGCAGGACAGTCAGTCAGTTAGCTGCACTGACAGTGTATTGTGTATATATATGCAGGTGTTGTGTATATATATATATATATATATATATATATATATATATATATATATATATATATATATATATATATATATATATATATATATATTATATACACTGTATTCAGTTTAGCTAGATCCGTTCCTGTTATTATCTTAATACTGACAGGAAAGCAGGTGTTGTTACAGTATTTGAAGAAAATTGCTGGTGTTCTTCTGATCCTATTAGTCCTATTAGCTACAGTATTTACAGTTAGTGTAGTGCAACCTCTGCAGTGTTCAGCTAAAGCTACCTGTAGAAGATTGGTGATGTTTTTCTAAACCTATCACTACCGCAGACAGCTACATTATTTTTTAGTGTAGTGCGACCTCTGCACAGTGCTCAGCTAAAGCTACAATTTAGTGTAGTGCGATCTCTGCACAGTGTTCAGCTAAAGCTACAAGTTAGTGTAGTGTGACCTCTGCACAGTGTTCAGCTAAAGCTACCTGTAGAAGGTTGGTGTTATTTTCCTGATCCTATCACTACCGTAGGCAGCTACTTTATTTACACGTTAGTGTAGTGCGACCTCTGCACAGTGTTCAGCTAAAGCTACCTGTAGAAGGTTGGTGGTGTTTTCCTGATGGTATCACTACCGCAGGCAGCTACATTATTTACACGTTAGTGTAGTGCGACCTCTGCACAATGTTCAACTAAAGCTACAAGTTTGTGTACTGCGACCTCTGCACAGTGTTCAGCGAAAGCAACAAGTTAGTGTAGCGTGACCTCTGCACAGTGTTCAGCGAAAGCAACAAGTTAGTGTAGTGCGACCTCTGCACAGTGTTCAGCTAAAGCTAATTGTAGAAGGTTAGTGTTGTTTTCCTGATCCTATCACTACTGAAGGCAGCTACATTATTTACACGTTAGTGTAGTGCGACCTCTGCACAGTGTTCAGCTAAAGCTACAAGTTACTGTAGTGCGACCTCTGCACAGTGTGCAGCTAAAGCTACAAGTTAGTGTAGTGTGACCTCTGCACAGTGTTCAGCTAAAGCTACAAGTTAGTGTAGTGTGAACTCTGCACAGTGTTCAGCTAAAGCTACAGGTTAGTGTAGTGCGACCTCTGCACAGTGTTCAGCTAAAGCTACAAGATAGTGTAGTGTGACCTCTGCACAGTGTTCAGCTAAAGCTACAAGACAGTGTAGTGTGACCTCTGCACAGTGTTCAGCTAAAGCTACTAGTTAGTGTAGTGCGACCTCTGCACAGTGTTCAGCTAAAGCTACCTGTAGAAGGTTGGTGGTGTTCTCCTGATCCTATCACTACCGCAGGCAACTACATTATTTACACGTTAATGTAGTGCGACTCTACACAGTGTTCAGCTAAACCTACAAGTTAGTGTAGTGCGACCTCTGCACAGTGTTCAGCTAAAGCTACAAGTTACTTAAGTGTGACCTCTGCACAGTGTTCAGCTAAAGCTACCTGTAGAAGGTTGGTGGAGTTTTCCTGATCCTATCACTACCGCAGGCAGCTACATTATTTACATGTTAGTGTAGTGTGACCTCTGCACAGTGTTCAGCTAAAGCTACCTGTAGAAGGTTGGTGGAGTTTTCCTGATCCTATCACTACTGCAGGCAGCTACATTATTTAAACGTTAGTGTAGTGTGACCTCTGCACAGTGTTCAGCTAAAGCTGCAAGTTAGTGTAGTGCGACATTTGCACAGTGTTCAGCTAAAGCTACAAGATAGTGTAGTGCGACCTCTGCACAGTGTTCAGCTAAAGCTACAAGATAGTGTAGTGCGACCTCTGCACAGTGTTCAGCTAAAGCTACAAGTTACTGTAGCGCGACCTCTGCACAGTGTTCAGCTTAAGCTACCTGTAGAAGGTTGGTGGTGTTTTCCGGATCCTATCACTACAGCAGGCAGCTACATTATTTACACGTTAATGTAGTGCGACTCTACACAGTGTTCAGCTAAACCTACAAGTTAGTGTAGTGCGACCTCTGCACAGTGTTCAGCTAAAGCTACCTGTAGAAGGTTGGTGGAGTTTTCCTGATCCTATCACTACCGCAGGCAGCTACATTATTTACATGTTAGTGTAGTGCGACCTCTGCACAGTGTTCAGCTAAAGTTACCTGTAGAAGGTTGGTGGAGTTTTCCTGATCCTATCACTACCTCAGGCATCTACATTATTTACACGTTAGTGTAGTGTGACCTCTGCACAGTGTTCAGCAAAAGCTGCAAGTTAGTGTAGTGCGACATTTGCACAGTGTTCAGCTAAAGCTACAAGATAGTGTAGTGCGACCTCTGCACAGTGTTCAGCTAAAGCTACAAGATAGTGTAGTGCGACCTCTGCACAGTGTTCAGCTAAAGCTACAAGTTACTGTAGTGCGACCTCTGCACAGTGTTCAGCTTAAGCTACCTGTAGAAGGTTGGTGGTGTTTCCCTGATCCTATTACTACTGCAGGCAACTACATTATTTACACATTAGTGTAGTGCGACCTCTGCACAGTGTTCAGCTAAAGCTACCTGTAGAAGGTTGGTGGTGTTTTCCTGATCCTATCACTACAGCAGGCAGCTACATTATTTACACGTTAATGTAGTGCGACTCTACACAGTGTTCAGCTAAACCTACAAGTTAGTGTAGTGCGACCTCTGCACAGTGTTCAGCTAAAGTTACCTGTAGAAGGTTGGTGGTGTTTTCCTGATTCTATCACTACCGCAGACAGCTACATTATTTACACGTTAGTGTAGTGTGACTCTGCACAGTGTTCGGCTAAAGCTACAAGTTAGTGTAGAGCGACCTCTGCACAGTGTTCAGCTAAAGCTTCAAGTTACTGAAGTGCGACCTCTGCAAAGTGTTCAGCTAAAGCTACCTGTAGAAGGTTGGTGTTGTTGTCCTGATCCTAACACTACCGCAGGCAGCTACATTATTTACACGTTGGTGTACTGCGACCTCTGCACAGTGTTCAGCTAAAGCTACAAGTTACTGTAGTGCGACCTCTGCACAGTGTTCAGCTAAAGCTACAAGTTAGTGTAGTGCGACTTCTTCATATTGTTCAGCTAAAGCTACAAGTTAGTGTAGTGCGACCTCTGCACAGTGTTCAGCTAAAGCTACAAGTTAGTGTAGTGCGATCTCTGCACAGTGTTCAGCTAAAGCTACAAGTTAGTGTAGTGTGACCTCTGCACAGTGTTCAGCTAAAGCTACCTGTAGAAGGTTGGTGTTGTTTTCCTGATCCTATCAGTACTGTAGGCAGCTACTTTATTTACACATTAGTGTAGTGCGACCTCTGCACAGTGTTCAGCTAAAGCTACAAGTTACTGTAGTGCGACCTCTGCACAGTGTTCAGCTAAAGCTACAAGTTAGTGTAGTGTAACCTCTGCACAGTGTTCAGCTAAAGCTACCTGTAGAAGGTTGGTGTTGTTTTCCTGATCCTATCACTACTGTAGGCAGCTACATTATTTACATGTTAATGTAGTGCGACTCTACACAGTGTTCAGCTAAACCTACAAGTTAGTGTAGTGCGACCTCTACACAGTGTTCAGCTAAAGTTACCTGTAGAAGGTTGGTGATGTTTTCCTGATCCTATCACTACCGCAGGCAGCTACATTATTTACAGGTTAGTGTAGTGCGACTCTGCACAGTGTTTGACTAAAGCTTCAAGTTACTGAAGTGCGACCTCTGCACAGTGTTCAGCTAAAGCTACCTGTAGAAGGTTGGTGTTGTTGTCCTGATCCTATCACGACCGCAGGCAGCTACATTATTTACACGTTAGTGTAGTGTGAGCTCTGCACAGTCTTCAGCTAAAGCTACCTGTAGAAGGTGGGTGGTGTTTTCCTGATCCTATCACTACCGCAGGCAGCTACATTATTTACACGTTGGTGTAGTGCGACCTCTGCACAGTGTTCAGCTAAAGCTACCTGTAGAAGGTTGGTGGTGTTTTCCTGATGGTATCACTACCGCAGGCAGCTACATTATTTACACGTTAGTGTAGTGCGACCTCTGCACAATGTTCAACTAAAGCTACAAGTTTGTGTACTGCGACCTCTGCACAGTGTTCAGCTAAAGCTACAAGTTAGTGTAGCGTGACCTCTGCACAGTGTTCAGCGAAAGCAACAAGTTAGTGTAGTGCGACCTCTGCACAGTGTTCAGCTAAAGCTAATTGTAGAAGGTTAGTGTTGTTTTCCTGATCCTATCACTACTGCAGGCAGCTACATTATTTACACGTTAGTGTAGTGCGACCTCTGCACAGTGTTCAGCTAAAGCTACAAGTTAGTGTAGTGCGATCTCTGCACAGTGTTCAGCTAAAGCTATAAGTTAGTGTAATGTGACCTCTGCACAGTGTTCAGCTAAAGCTACCTGTAGAAGGTTAGTGTTGTTTTCCTGATCCTATCACGACTGCAGGCAGCTACATTATTTACACATTAGTGTAGTGCGACCTCTGCACAGTGTTCAGCTAAAGCTACAAGTTAGTGTAGTGCGATCTCTGCACAGTGTTCAGCTAAAGCTATAAGTTAGTGTAATGTGACCTCTTCACAGTGTTCAGCTAAAGCTAACTGTAGAAGGTTGGTGTTGTTTTCCTGATCCTATCACTACCGTAGGCAGCTACATTATTTACACGTTAGTGTAGTGCGACCTCTGCTCAGTGTTCAGCTAAAACTACAAGTTACTGTAGTGTGACCTCTGCACAGTGTTCAGCTAAAGCTACAAGTTAGTGTAATGCGACCTCTGTACAGTGTTCAGCTAAAGCTTCAAGTTACTGAAGTGCGACCTCTGCACAGTGTTCAGCTAAAGCTACCAGAAAAGGGTTGGTGGTGTTTTCCTGATCCTATCACTACCGCAAGCAGCTACATTATTGACACGTTAGTGTAGTTCAACCTCTGCACAGTGTTCAGCTAAAGCTACCTGTAGAAGGTTGGTGGTGTTTTCCTGATCCTATCACTACCGCAGGCAGATACATTATTTACACGTTAGTGTAGTGAGACCTCTGCACAGTGTTCAGCTAAAGCTGCAAGTTAGTGTAGTGCAACCTCTGCAGAGTGTTCAGCTAAAGCTACAAGTTAGTGTAGTGCAACCTCTGCACAGTGTTCAGCTAAAGCTACATGTAACAAGCCCCTTGCTCGCTCGGTTCCACTCTCCTGACGCTCCTCTGCTGCTATAGAATCAGATTTCAGATCACACCATCTGATTGCTCGGTCATCCGATGCTCTGGGATTAGAACTACAGCTCTGTGCCGTTCTAACCCAGTTGTGATAGCTCAGAACAAACACCAGGCAGACTGTATGTAAGTTCAACCAGTAATCTCTTTTATTGCAAAATACAGGCATTTATACACTCAAAGTGGAGGTGCAGACCTCCTTCTCATATTACTCTAACAATACAGCTGTAACCTAATTAACCTAATTAACATGAGCTAATTAACTAATCCCTTTAGACAACCTAGATGACTCAGACATGACCGTTAGGCCAGACTGGCCGTCTTATAGTTCAGAAAATCTAATCAACATTATCACAAACAAATTAACACAAATAACAATGGGGATCTAATGACTCTTAGATCCCATAGTAGACTTATTTACAATACACATTTTAGCTGACAATAGACAGACAGGTGTTGGAATTTACATCAGCATCTCCTAACAGTATCTGTCCCAGCATTATGAATCAGCCACTATTCCAATATGGCAAATCCAGGGTCCCCAGAGTCTGTGTGTCCTGGGGGACCAGGACCCGAATCCACAGTAATACCACCTCAAGGGTCCCCAAGCATACAGCTCACAAAGAGCACCGTTCCCCAAATGCAAGGGCCCCTGATCGATCGGCAAGAGGCTAGCATACAGTCCCCTCCAAAATTCTCTCTCCCGGCTAGGTCTGTCACATTTCTCCCCTTTTGGCAGGAGACTAACACAGGAGGAGACCCCAGATGGGTTGACCCTGAAGTTAGTCAGTAGTTCCAGTCCTCTAATGCCTGTACCCACACAGTACCCCAAACAAATTGTTCCAAACAAAGCATTACTCACCCAGCCAACCTCTGCCTCTCTCAGAGAACATATCTGCCGCTGGGGAGAGGCCTGGACTTGCCCTTCTCCCTGGAGTCCTTTCTGCCACTGGAGAGAAGACAGGGTGTCTGGGCTCACTCTGTCATGCTGTTGGGGATCTGGGCTGACTGCCCAGCATCCCTGGGATATACAGGTGGAGACTGAAGTCCCATCCACCTTCACAGGACATCCATCCTCTGTTAGTTGAGGGCAGAGTCCAGCAGTACTCGGCCCTGTTGCCAGCCCTTCTGCTGGAAACCCCACACCATCTGCTCCGGCTAACTGTTGGGGAGGGACGACGAACACCTCTTCTCCCTTCTCCCCCTGTATCCTGATCTGCTGCTGAGAAGTGACCAACTCCTTCTCACCCTGAGCCTCCAGAACCAATGCAGGTGTAGGGCAGAGATCTTGGACCCTCTGTCCAGTTGCCAGCGCTTCAGCTGGGGAAGTTCCTTGTGACTTCACAGATACTTCTGTTGGTGCTGGGCAGAGCATAGTGAAGTTTGGCCCTAATAACAGCTCCTCTTCTGCTGGAGGCTCACCAGGTTGTTCTTCCTCAGCAGAAAAGTCTATCAAATTCCCTGTCTCTGCAACTGGTGTCTGGGGATAAAGGTTCACCATCTCCTCTCCATGGAACCCAGAAGATGCTATCAGTACTGGGCAGAGGTTAGCAGAGCTCTGCCCTGTTGTCAGTACTTCAGGTTTGGGAAAGGCAATCTTCAGATTTTCCACTGCCGATTCTCTGGCATTCTGCTGGACAGGCACATTCCTCCTTCCAAGATCATCCAATGCAGCGGTGGGGGTCCCGTCTCAGCGCGATATTTTTCCCAAGAGCCTGCACGCCAGTGAGGCTGGAAAACATGCGCCCCTGGCTGGATCTATACCCAAGCAGGGAGAAAGCGCTTTTACTAATTGAAGGGTTTTCTTTTGGTTTTCCTCTCCCTTCTTTTACTGGCTCTGGTTGTACTATTGTGGATAATCTGAAGTCAGTTAGGCATTTTCCTGAAGTAGTGAGGGAAAAAGTTTCCAAAGAAATTGCAGAAGGTCGCATGGCTGGCCCGTTTAAATTCCCCCCTTTTAGCGATTTTCGCATCTCACCGCTAGGTGTGGTCCCCAAGAGGGAACCAAATTCATTTCGTTTAATACAGCATCTTTCTTTCCCGAAAGGGGGCTCGTTGAATGACGAGATTGACGATTCGCTGTGTTCAGTCGCTTATGCGACTTTTGATGAAGCAGTGGGCAAAATTAAAGCATGCGGCCGGGGGGCATTGTTGGCAAAAGCCGATGTGAAGTCGGCTTTCAGGCTCTTACCCATTGCCCTGGCAGCTTTCAGTTCTTTGGGTTTTTATTTTTTTGACAAATGTCTTCCTATGGGATGTTCTTTGTCTTGTACATATTTTGAAACTTTTTCTACTTTCATTCATTGGGTTATGTGTTTTGAGTCTGGTCAGGATTCGATTGCACACTACCTAGATGATTTTTTGTTTATCGGCTCGGCAAATTCTGACATCTGTTCTCGTCTTCTGCAGTTATTTGTGGCTGTTACAGAACATTTTGGGGTTCCTCTGGCTGCCGAGAAAACTTGTTATCCTGCAACTTCCATGGAGTTTTTAGGTATATTGATCGATACCGAGGTGGAAGAATTTAGTTTGCCGCAGGCTAAGGTAGACAAGATGAGGAACCTTATTGCAGTATTTTTGCGGAGACGTAAGGTGTTATTGAAGGAGATGCAGTCATTACTAGGTCTCCTGGCTTTTGCTGGAAAAATCATGCCAGTTGGGAGGATTTTTTCTAGGAGATTGTACATGGCAACTGCAGGTTTGAAATCTCCTTTTGCTCACATCCGTTTAACGGCTTCCCTCAAAGATGATTTGGTAGTGTGGGCTGATTTTTTTGGCGACTTTTAATGGGCGTTCCTTTTTTCAATCAGATTTTATCTTTGCTCCTGATTTTCGTTTGTTCACTGACGCGGCAGGCTCCAAGGGTTTTGCGGCAATTTGGGGATCGCATTGGAGCTGTGGGGCTTGGCCGGAGGCATGGATTCGAATGAAGGCTACTAGGAACATCGTGCTGTTAGAGCTTTTTCCAGTTTTAGTGGCCGTGGTGCTTTGGGGAGAGTTTTTGCCAACCGGCGGATTCTGGTAGAAACGGACAATAAAGGGGTCCTCTTCGCTGTCAACTGTCTTTCTTCCAGCTCTCTCTGGGTGGTTAAGATTTTGCGGAATTTGGTCTTTTTATGTTTAAAATTTAACATTTGGATCAAGGCGAAGTACACGCCAGGGGTTTTGAATAATCTGACTGACTCTCTTTCCCGTTTCCAGATGCAGCGTTTTCGGGAACTGCTCCCAGGGGTGGACGTGGAAGGAACGCAATGCCCGGCGTACTTGTGGGAGCTAATTTAGCGGGAGTGATGGATGCCGTTAAATGCTCAGTTTCTTCCCGTACGTGGGCAGACTACTCCGTGGCTTGGAGGAAGTGGATGCTATTCGCTGGAAATGCGGGTTTTGATTGGGAGTCTCCCGAGGAGCAGGCTGTTTTGGCCTTTTTGGCTTTTCTAATGGAAGGTCAGCCCTCTTATGGTTCTCTGGCTAAGACCCTGGCAGGAGTATCATTTTTCTTCAGGATGAGGGGTCTCCCGTCCTGCTCTAGTTTTTTCCTGGTAAAGCAGGCCTTGAAAGGCTATCGAAGATCAACTTTTGTCCCAGATGACAGGCGTCCTATTGGTTTATCTCTGCTTAGGCGCTTGTGCGATGCCACGTTGGGGGTATCTTTTAGCGGCTATGAGGCTTTGCTGTTTAAAGTAACTTTTGTGTTGTTTTATTTTGGTGCCTTTCGGGTTTCTGACCTGCTTCCTGGATCCAAGCTGAGCTCCTTGGGTTTGTGGTCGGAGCATGTGCTAGTTGACCACGGTCGCGTGCAGGTTTTTCTGAGATGGTCGAAAACGGACCAGCTGGGGCGGGGGGAATGGGTGACAGTGTCGGCATTTGTCCGGTGGCGCTAGTTACCGGTTTCCTCGCCGCACGTCCGGCGGGGGCGACTCATTTTCTCAGTCATTGGGACCAGTCTCCTTTAACTAGGTACCAATTTGCTTATGTTCTGAAACGCTGTCTTGGGAAATTGGGTCTACAAGATTTCAAGTTTTCCTCACATTCATTCAGAATAGGAGCAGCGTCTGATGCTGCTGAATAGGGGTTGCCAGCCAAAACCATAATGGGTTTGGGAAGGTGGAGGTCAAACTGTTTTAAGAGATATATTAGACCTAACTTGTCACTTTAATTTTCCAGGTTTTCAGCATTGTGTTTGGATTCTGGGCCACTCATACATATATTGGGCTCGAAAACATGCGGCCCAACGCAGGTATTCTGTCAACCTATCGTTACTGCCGGAATTCTTCAATCTGTATTGGAAAGGAATAAGAGGTTTGCGGTGACAACATTTATTTTTTCATTTCTCTCAGTTACATCAGGTTTGGCCACTGCCTTCAATTTTGATAGTCCATCTGGGAGGCAATGATTTGGGTTCAGTTCGTACTTTAGACCTTTTATTTATGATTAAACAGGATCTGTATAGGTTCCATTTGACTTCCCCGGGTACGATCATTGTATTTTCAGAAATTGTTCCTCGTTTCGCTTGGCTGTCTTCCCCGTTTTCCAAAGTAATGGAGAAGATGAGGAAGAGGGTCAATCGGGCGTTGGCAAAATTTATGCCACTTTTGGGGGGATTTTCTTATAGGCACATGGATCTGGAAGGGGGCATCCCAGGTCTTTATAGGCAGGATGGGGTCCACCTTTCAGATGTAGGTGCAGATATCTTTAATCTTGGCT